>NC_051163.1:128022953-128182952 GCF_013339745.2 Dermacentor silvarum
TATAACGTTTAACATTTGTTAGCCGGTGGAAAGCGGCCATCGGCGAAAGATAAACATGTATACGTGTCAATATGAGGCCGACGCCATTGCAAACGCATAACAAGCAAAAAAAAACTTTCTTTTTGTCACACATTTCTTGGTACGTAACGGTCATGCTTACCAGGAACAACAATATGGTACAGCCTCGGGTGACTATGTATGTACAGAGGGGTCCACTGTTAAAGGGAACACCGGAGCGCGTGGCGTCTGCTCGGCGCCACCGCCGGTCGGCGGCCGCAATGAGTATCGCGCAGGCGCAGTGAGCGCTGTGGGCGGTGCTCTTTCGTCGTCTGCTACGGTCAGCTGCCGTGCTTCGGATCGTCGCGAAGCAAGCCGCTCGCGTAATTCGTGTTTGAACGCAGCAATTTTCTTTCTTGCTGAAAAGAAAGTGACTGGATTGATGTATAATCAGATAAATGCGCTTAACATCAGTAGCAATGACCGTGCCGTCGTTTGTTTGCCTTATCGTTTCATAAAGATTAGTCCGCCTCAAAAATGTTTACTGTGCACGTCGATTCCTATGATTGAACGATAAGTCATGTGATAGCTCTTTATAAATTAATATGCTTGTGAAAGGCGCTTGTGGGTTATTTTTGCAGCCTATGCACTGCAGCGACTCGAATATGCAGTAGTACAAATGAGATGGCCACACAAACGGAGAAGTATTCACTAATGTAGCTGTGTCACAGAGACATCCGTAAAAAATGATCATGTTTGTCTTGTAAGCTGAAACGGCAAAAATACTTGATTGTTAATATTTTGCCTCGTCTAACTTTCCCTTCAGCTTTACAATGACTGGCTATCAGTGTCTGGCCATGCACTCACCGGCCAACATTGAAGAGGCGTGATCGGCTTGCGTCTCACTATCCGAGGCGCGGCAGCAGACGGTAGCAGACGACAAAAGAGCACCGCCCACCGCGCCTCCGCGAAACTAGCTGCGGCTGCGCGAACCTTGTTGCAGCCACCGGCCGGTGGTGGCGCCGAGCAGACGCCACGCGATCCGGTGTTCCCTTTAACAGTGGACCCCTCTGTACATAAGTTTATGATCGTATAGTAATGACAACAGCTCCCATGGTATTGTCACGTTGTAGTGACGCTGAAGAAAACAGTCGTAAAACTGTGTACGACGAAACTGGTTGTTTATTGGGCGAACCCGTGCCCACAAAAGCAAGGTACACTCAAAGCACAACGATAGCGGCGAACACAGTCGGCGATCGTCGAAAATCTGATCAGCGGCGAAACGCGTCGGCTTTTATACCTGAGTCATCGAAGGTTCCAGATTAATCTCTGATTCCCGCGTGTCTTCCAGAAAGTTCTAGACATTTCGCGTCGCTCATACAATCAGATTACATGGGCGTCGGTGACCACAGACGACGGATAGAAGCATCGATAACGTCCGAGAAGCTTCCAATGCAGGCGCGTCCTGCGCCGAGCGATAACGTTTAACATTTGTCAGCCAATGTTGAAAGCGGCCACCAGTGAAAGATAAACATGTGTACGTGTCAATACCCTCCCCTTAAAAAGCATCGTCCCGATGCTACAAACAATAACGAAAGCGAAAACAAAACCATGCGTAATAAACAAAATAACAAAAAACAATAACAAAATAACAAAGTACCTAAGTTTGTCAGCGGGCGTAGAAAGGCTTAAGACGCACCACGTGGATGACTTCAGGTCGTGCCCGGCGCCGCTGTGATTGCGAAATGCCGTCTGGCACGACCTCATAGTCCAGTGCGCCAATACGTCGGGTGATCTTATATGGTCCGAAATAGCGACATAACAGCTTCTCGCTAAGTCCTCGTCGGCGTATCGGAGTCCAGACCCAAACACGGTCACCGGGCTGGTACTCGACGTAGCGTCGTCGAAGGTTGTAGTGTCGGCTGTCGGTCCTCTGCTGGTTCTTGATGCGCAGTCGGGCGAGCTGTCGACCTTCTTCGGCACGCTGCAAATAAGTGGCAACGTCGAGATTTTCTTCGTCAGCGACGTCTGGTAGCATGGCGTCAAGCGTCGTTGCCGGGTTCCTTCCGTAGACCAGGTTGAACGGCGCCATGTGCGTCGTTTCTTGCACGGCCGTGTTATATGCGAAGGTCACGTACGGAAGGATGGCATCCCACGTCTTGTGTTCGACGTCGACGTACATTGCCAGCATGTCGGCGATGGTCTTATTTAGGCGCTCGGTGAGGCCATTCGTCTGCGGGTGGTAGGCGGTGGTGCGGCGATGGCTTGTCTGGCTGTACCGCAGGATGGCTTGAGTTAGTTCTGCCGTAAAGGCCGTGCCTCTGTCGGTGATGAGGACTTCTGGGGCACCGTGACGCAGGAGGATGTTCTCAACGAAGAATCGGGCTACCTCGGCGGCACTGCCTTTGGGCAAGGCTTTTGTTTCGGCGTAGCGGGTGAGGTAGTCCGTAGCGACGACGATCCATTTATTTCCGGACGTCGACGTCGGAAAAGGCCCCAGTAAGTCCATCCCGATCTGCTGGAACGGTCGGCGAGGTGGCTCGATTGGCTGTAGAAGTCCGGCTGGCCTTGTCGGCGGTGTTTTGCGTCGCTGACAGTCTCGGCATGTCCTTACGTAATGGGCGACGTCGGCAGAGAGGCGAGGCCAGTAGTATTTTTCTTGTATCCTCGCGAGAGTGCGTGAAAAACCGAGATGTCCAGCCGTTGGGTCGTCATGGAGAGCTTGCAGAACCTCTGGACGCAATGCTGAGGGTACCACGAGGAGGTAGTTGGCTCGGAGAGGCGAGAAGTTCTTCTTTAGGAGAATGTCGTTTTGCAAGAAAAACGACGCCAATCCTCGCCTGAACACCTTCGGCACAATGACGGTCTTGCCTTCCAGGTAGTCTACAAGGCTCCTTAGTTCCGGGTCGGCTCGCTGTTGTTCGGCGAATTCGTCGGCACTGATTGGTCCCAAGAAAGTGTCGTCATCCTGGTCGTCCTGTGGCGGCGGTTCGACGGGGGCGCGAGACAAGCAGTCGGCGTCAGAGTGCTTTCGCCCGGACTTGTAAACGACGGTGATATCGAATTCTTGAAGTCTCAGACTCCATCGTGCGAGGCGACCTGAAGGATCCTTCAAGTTAGCTAGCCAACACAAGGCGTGGTGGTCGCTCACAACTTTAAAGGGCCTGCCATAGAGGTAGGGACGAAACTTTGATGTAGCCCAGATGATGGCGAGGCACTCCTTTTCTGTTGTGGAATAATTTGCTTCCGCCTTCGATAGCGACCGGCTAGCGTAACTTACAACCCTTTCTAGTCCATCAGTCCTCTGCACAAGCACGGCGCCGAGTCCTACGCTGCTTGCGTCGGTGTGGACTTCGGTATCGGCGTTTTCGTCGAAATGAGCAAGTATTGGCGGCGATTGCAGGCGTCGCTTCAGTTCTTCAAATGCTTCGAGTTGCGGCGTCTCCCACTTGAACTCGACGTCGGCCTTCGTGAGATACGTCAGTGGCTCTGCGATCCGTGAAAAATCCTTGACGAAGCGCCTGTAATAGGCGCACAGTCCAAGAAATCTACGCACTGCCTTCTTGTCAGCGGGCAGAGGAAAGTTGGAGATGGCCGCAGTTTTCTGAGGGTCGGGGCGCACTCCAGACTTGTTGATGACGTGGCCCAAAAACAAGAGCTCCTCATACGCGAAGCGGCACTTTTCTGGCTTTAACGTGAGTCCGGAGGTTTTGATTGCTTGAAGAACTGTTTCAGGGCGCCGCAGGTGTTCTTCGAAGCTTGAGGCAAACACAACGACGTCGTCCAAATAGACGAGGCAAGTCTGCCACTTCAAGCCTGCCAGTACTGTATCCATGACGCGTTGGAAAGTCGCAGGTGCCGAGCAAAGACCAAACGGCATGACCTTGAACTCAAACAGTCCGTCTGGTGTTATAAAGGCCGTCTTCTCCCGATCCCTCTCGTCGACTTCGATTTGCCAGTAGCCGGTTTTGAGGTCCATCGACGAAAAATACTTTGCATTGTACAGTCGATCCAAGGCGTCGTCAATCCGTGGGAGGGGGTATACGTCCTTCTTCGTGACCTTGTTGAGGCGACGATAATCGACGCAGAAACGTAGGGTTCCATCCTTCTTCTTCACTAACACCACGGGGGACGCCCACGGACTCTTGGACGGCTGGATGATGTCGTCGCGTAGCATTTCGTCGACTTGTCGCCTTATGGCCTCGCGTTCGCGCGCCGAAACTCGGTACGGGCTCTGACGCAATGGGCGGGAATTTTCGTCGGTTATGATGCGGTGCTTGGCGACAGGGGTTTGTCGAACTTTTGACGACGACGAGAAGCAATCCTTGTATTGCAGGAGCAGATCTTTTAGTCGTTCTTTCTTATGCCTGGGAAGGTTCTGATTGACGTCGAAAGTTGGTTCAGGTATTATAGTCGTCGTTGCGGGTGCACTGGAATCCGTGAAGGCGAAAGCACTGCTGGCTTGTACTATTTCGTCGATGTAGGCGACCGTGGTGCCTTTGTTAATGTGCTTGTATTCGGGGCTGAAGTTCGTGAGCATCACCGTTGCTTTCCCTGCACGTAGCTCAGCTATGCCTCTAGCGACGCAAATTTCACGGTCGAGCAGTAAGTGATGATCGCCCTCAATGACGCCCTCCATGTCTGCAGGCACTTCGGTGCCGACGGAAATCATTACGCTGGAGCGAGGCGGAACGGTGACTTGTTCTTCAAGCACATTCAAGGCATGGTAACTTATGCTTGTATGCGGTGGTATCGCGTTGTGCGTTGAAAGCGTTATCGACTTGGACCTTAAGTCGATGACTGCACCGTGTTGATTTAGAAAGTCCATGCCTAGGATGACATCCCTGGAGCAGTGCTGCAGAATTGCGAAGCTCGCCGGGTAAGTGCGGTTGTTTACCGTGACTCGCGCTGTGCAGATTCCAGTCGGCGTTATTAGGTGGCCTCCCGCTGTCCGGATATCGGGTCCTTGCCAGGCTGTTTTCACCTTCTTCAACTTGGCGGCGAACGGGCCACTGAAGACGGAATAGTCGGCTCCAGTGTCGACGAGAGCGGTGACGTTATGGCCATCGATGAGCACGTCTAGATCGGTAGACCGGCGTCTGGCGTTGCGGTTAATTCGTGGCGTCGGATCACGGCTGCGTCGGCTTGCTCTGCTGCTGCTACGTCGCGTCGGAAGGTCTTCTTTCGGCGGCGAAGTGTTGTCAAGGCTGTTGCTAGGCGGCGTGCTGATATCTCGTCGTGATGAATCGCGAATCGTCGTCGGCGGCGGCGTCGGAGGATCTTCGGCATTGCGTCGTACAGCAACCGCACCTCCATCGGTTGCTGCCTTTAGTTTCCCGGATAGGGGCTCACGGACCGGCCCCGGGCTGGGCCAGTGTATGGTTGGCGCTGCGGCGACAGGTAACGTCCTGGTGACGGCGAGCGTGAGGGTCGTCGTGGTTGCCACTGGGCTCCGGCGAGGTAGTCGGCGATGTCACGTGGCCGCTCGCCAAGCTGTGGACGCGGCGCGTTGACGGCGAACCCTCGTAGGCCCATCTCGCGGTATGGGCATCGGCGGTAGACATGACCAGCTTCCCCGCAGTGATAGCAGAGCGGGCGGTGGTCGGGGGCGCGCCAAATGTCCGTCTTTCTCGGGTAGCTGCGCTGGGTGACGGGCGGGCGTGCTGGCTGCGGCGGCGGCGGTGGGCGACGGAACTGTGGCGTTACTTGGCCCTGGTGCGAGCGTGAAGGAGGGCCTTGACGACGGGCAACGGCGGCGTAAGTCAGCGCTTCCGGCTGGGGTTGCGGCGATTGCGGCTGCACATCAGGAACTCCAAGTGAGCGCTGAACTTCTTCTTTGACGACGGCGGCGATAGATGCCACTTGAGGCTGCGACCTGGGTAAGAGCTTCTGCAGCTCCTCGCGAACGACTGCTCTGATGGTCTCGCGCAGGTCGTCGGCGCCTAGAGCTTGAGCATCGGCGTAGTTGGTCAGGGCACGGCGGTTGTATTGCCTGGCGCGCATTTCAAGCGTCTTCTCGATCGTTGTGGCCTCGGAAAGAAATTCGGTGACAGTCTTGGGCGGGTTGCGCATCAATCCGGTGAATAGTTGCTCTTTGACACCCCGCATCAAGAACCGAACTTTCTTTTCTTCAGACATGTCGGGGTCGGCGTGGCGGAAGAGGCGAGACATCTCCTCCGTGAAGATCGCGATGTTCTCGTTCGGCAATTGCACCCTGGTTTCTAAGAGAACCTCTGCCCTCTCCTTTCGTACGACACTCGTGAAGGTCCTCACGAAGTTTTCACGAAAAAGGTCCCACGTAACCAGGGTGGTCTCTCTGTTCTCAAACCAGGTCCGAGCAGCGTCATCCAACGAAAAATAGACATGGCGTGGCTTGTCGTCGTCGCTCCATTTGTTGAACGTCGCGATCCGCTCGTATGTCTCCAGCCAGGTTTCAGGGTCTTCAGCCGATGATCCACGGAAGGTCGGGGGCTCCCGAGGTTGTTGCAGCAGGATGGGGGACGCTGGGGCTGCCATTGGGGTCGTTGACTTGGCCTTGATCGCTGTGGTCTTCTCGGGAAGAAGTCCGTACTCCGGCAGAAGTCCTTGCTGCCTACGGCTAGCTCGCTGGTCCTTGGTGACGTTGGCGTTGTCCTCCGGTTTCGGGCTTGGATCGCGGCTTTGCGGGGGCGTTCGCTGCATGAACGCACTAGCACCTCCACCAGATGTCACGTTGTAGTGACGCTGAAGAAAACAGTCGTAAAACTGTGTACGACGAAACTGGTTGTTTATTGGGCGAACCCGTGCCCACAAAAGCAAGGTACACTCAAAGCACAACGATAGCGGCGAACACAGTCGGCGATCGTCGAAAATCTGATCAGCGGCGAAACGCGTCGGCTTTTATACCTGAGTCATCGAAGGTTCCAGATTAATCTCTGATTCCCGCGTGTCTTCCAGAAAGTTCTAGACATTTCGCGTCGCTCATACAATCAGATTACATGGGCGTCGGTGACCACAGACGACGGATAGAAGCATCGATAACGTCCGAGAAGCTTCCAATGCAGGCGCGTCCTGCGCCGAGCGATAACGTTTAACATTTGTCAGCCAATGTTGAAAGCGGCCACCAGTGAAAGATAAACATGTGTACGTGTCAGTATGGTAAGATAAAACTTTATTACGGTCCCTCTGAAAGCGCGTCAGTACGTAGCGGGCCGCTCCCACGTAAGTATAGAAAGGCCCATGGTGGTGGTGGTAACATTTATTTAGGTCCGGAAGAATCTTCACCCCGTTTTTATAGGGGCAAGACTGCGTGCCGCTCTAACGTCGGGACGGGAAGGCTGTGATGAGCAGGTTCTTTTGTGTTAATGTTTGCTGGCGGTTCTCTGAGGCGGCGCCTCCCAGAACCCAATCGAGGACAAAGCCATTTGTGGAACGCACACACAAAACGTTTAATGTAACTAGAACGAGAAAAAAACCCATAAAATAAACACTCAAAAAGAACTCATAATACAACACACATGTGGCTAGAACGCTTAATGATGTCGGGCAAGTTCGGGCAGGCTGCGGGTGTGAGTATGCACTAGAGTCTCGATGCGGCGAAGCGGAGACGAGACGACGAGATAAGCGGTGCTGGTCTCACCAAAAGACGTTGTGTCGGAGCGTCGTACAGGCTGCCAGGGCGTGGCAGCTCTGGCTCGGAGGGAGAAGACAGGCGGCTCGGCAGCACGAGCCGACGGTGGTGGCGTTCTGGTCGGGCAGCTGATCATGGCACTCGGGCTCGTAGCCCGACAGCTCAGGTTCTGCCCACGGACGCAGACGCTCACCGGCCTCGGGCAGCAGCAGTAGATTATCGGGCAGGGTGGCGATTCCCGGGAAGGCAGGCGGCTTGGCAGCAGGGGTTGACGGCGGCGGCGTTCTGGCCGGGCAGCTGGTCGTGGAGCTCGGGCCCGTAGCCCGACAGCTCTCGTCCTGCCCACGGGCGCAGTCGCTTGCCGGCCTCGGGCAGCTGTTTACGATCAGGAAGAGTGGCGACTCCCAGGAACGGGTTGGCAGGAGGCCCCGGCCGGGTGAAGTCCTGGTGGCTCGGGTCCGGAACCCGACGGCCGTCTTCAGCTCCCGATCCGGTGGCCGACCTTGTCCTGGTGTCGCTTCTGGAACTCCTCCCCCTACTGCCAGCGCGGCTCCTTTTTCTGCTGCTCTGGTCGATTCGTCGAATTCTCATTGGCTGCTCGAGGCTCCGTGTTCTTTTGTGATTGGATTGGCTTTTTTCTTTTGATTTCTTTTCTTGTGCCGCGTGTTCACGCGCCGGACGGTCTTCGGCGTCGTCGTTTTCGGCGCGGCGCGGTAGAGCGGCGCATGCTCTCCTTGTCGTCTGCTTCTTGTTTGAATGTACCGCACCTTGTCGCACACCACAAATATCACCGTCGCGCACCTCACATCACAAAGGCCAAGCCTCACCGCCGCATCGTGGGCTTTCTGGACAGCCCGGAGTTGATTAATCCATTCGTGGCTCTTGACCAATGAATAAAATGCTTCCGTCATGCAAAAAAATATAGAAAACCAGCAAAAAAAACGAGGGCACCACGCGGCACGTACTTCACATGTGATTTCAGGACTATTCTTTAGCCATACCTTGGGGCACCACAGTAGGCAGAAGTGAGCGTCGATGTATTAGGATAAATGATGAAGTTAGGGACATGAATTTCTCCAGCGTATTGTGAGCACAGAAGTGCGCAATGACGTACCGTATAACCCTTAATCGAACGTAATGAAAGAAAATAAAGGTTGTGTGTATTTTCTCTAAACCTAGAGCACTGCACGGGCCGATTTTTTCAGCCCGGGCCCGGCCCGGGCCCGTTTTTACGTTGGGCGGCCCGCCCGAGCCCGATCTAAACTTTTATGGCGAGACCCGGGCCCGGCCCGGGCCCGGAAATAATCTACGTTACCCGCCCGGCCCGGCCCGCCACCCCTTTACCTTAGGCCTGAGCCCGGCCCGAGCCCGACACGAAACCGGCCCGAACCCGGCCCGAGACCAAAAAATAAGGTTTTTCAGAGTTGAGAGGCTCGAGAATAACTCGCTGCACGTTACATGCACACCACCAGAAAGCCCGAGCCCGGCCCGGGCCCGCGTCAAAAAACCCGAGCCCGGCCAGGGCAGGGGTCAAAAAGCACACGCCGTGCCCGAGCCCGGCCCGAGCCTGTGAAAAAACTGTTCTGCACGGACCGGCCCGGTCCACGGGCCGGGCCGGGCCCGGGCTTTCGGGTAAGCCCGAGCCCGTGCAGTGCTCAATCTAAACCTCACTAAGGCATAATAAATGGTCAAGTCGAGGTAGTAGAGTTACTAACTTAGCCTCCACGCACTTAGATTGATCACTTATATATCATTATAAATACCATCGACGTAATAAAAGTCTGTTTTTGGTAGTAACTGCCACGGTTACTAACTTTTCACTACCCTTTTTCTAAGAGCGCACGTCTTGCGTCTGACGTCGATGTAGATTGCCAGCATGTCGGCGAGGGTCTTATTTAGACCATTTGTTATGCGGGTCATAGGCAGTTCTCCTCTGGTGACTGGCCTGGCTGTGTTCCAGGATGGCTTGAGTCAGCTCCGCCATAAAAGCCGTTTTTCTATCCGTCATCAGGGCTTCTGGAGCAACATGTAAGCAGCAAAATGTTTTTGACGAAGAATTTCGCCAGTGCGGTCGCACTACCATTGGGCAGGGCTTTTGTTTCACCGTAGCGGGTAGGGCAGTCGGTAGCCACCATGAGCCACTCATTCCCAGATGCTGACGTCGGAAAGCAACTGAATAAGTCCATGTCGATCTGCTGTAATGCTCGGCAAGGAGACTCGATTGGCTGAAGCAATTCCTGCTGGCCTCGTCGGTGGTGTCGTGCATCGCTGATAGCCTCACGTCGTGAGCGACGTCGGTGGTTAGACGTGGCCAGTAACATTTCTACTATATCCTCGAGAGTGTGACAGAATTCGAGGTGCCCAACGGTCGGGTCGTCATGCTGGGCGTCCAGAACGTCTGACCACAGTCATCATGGCACAACCAGAAGGTACTTGGCATGGACGGTGGAGAAGTTATTCACCTGTACGTCATTTCGCGCGAAAAACGAATATAACCCGCGTCTAAATACCTTTGGCACAAAGTTGGCCTTGCCTTCCTTGTACGCAGCAAGACCTCTTAGCTCCGGCTCCACTCGCTGCTGCTTGGCGAAGTCGTTTGCGCTTATTGTTTTGTTGTTTCTAGGAACGCCTCCTCGCCTTGTGGCAGGCTGGTCGATGGGAGCGCGAGAAAGACAGTAGGCATCTGAGTGTTTTCTTGTGGGTGACATTTTTTTCTTAAAGCATACGACCCTGCCGTGCTAGGCGGAGCCTTAAATAAGTATATTAAGACGAATATATCTTTCACAGTGCACAGAAATCGACACCACAGCTAGAGGTACAAATGGCGAAAATCGCAGTAGCACTACGTTCTTTAAGAACCCGAGGCATCAACAACGTGTCGGTCACTTGACAAAATGCGTGCACTGCGCTGTGCTACGATCAAAAGTTATACGTCGCATGCTATTGCTAAGGTAGTAGGGAGCTTTGGTATAGCGGAAAACAGCAAACGCAACGATTTAGCGTGAGCGGTAGCGTTGCCTGCTGCAAACTGCGCACGCGCAGAACGTAATCCTAGCCAGAACTCTTACGTGCGTACGCTATTTCCGGAATACAGCGTTCAACGCTAACGCACGCAAGGGATCCCGTACGTAGGGGAAAATGGCGGCGCCTGTTGAAGCAAGAGCCGTCCACTTCGAATCTATCGACTCGTCGGCCGGCACGGTACGGCTCATTCGTTCCCAACTAATGCTGAGGCGCAGATCCAGGGGGGATGTCCGGATGTCCTGACCTCCCCCCCCCCCCTCAGATTTCTGCATCGCCCCCTCGCTGTCAGGGGGATGGCCCTGTCATAAAAAAAAATATGGCCACCAGCATTCTTCAAAAGTATTTTTCGCGAGTACCAGTGGTATCAGCCCTGTAGAAGTACAGCTAGCTAGCTCAAAAGCTTAGTTGTATTCCGTAGGAGTGTGGTGTCGCGAAGTTGCCGTAGTTTTTCTCATGAACACCTTGGTCCTCCTGGCGCCGGCCGTGCCTTAGTCGCCCCGTCGGTGGCATCGAATGAACGAGGGGACGTCCCTTTTTCCAAGCACGCCGAGGTCCGTTCGAGCGCCTTCGCGCCTGATTAACTTGGTTTCCCCTTGGGCTGTCAACGGTTACCTCATTGGCTGTCATCGGTTCCGCGACCAACCTGCTTAATGAAAGAGATCTCTCGCTGAAGTGTTCATATATAAATAAAAAAAACAGCTCAACTAAGAACTACGCATAGGCAACTTTTTTTAACTGTAGCACTCATTGTGATCACAGTTACACGTTTACAATATCCAGTACGAGCACAGTACCGTTCGTACGCTACAAGCTTTTCATTGTGACTTCGCAGTTTTATTGTCGTACATTAAGCATAGGAGGCTCAAACCCGCCGGATCCGTTTATCTGAGCGGGCGTTCTCGCGGAGCGGGGCGAAGTCTCGAGCCGCGGCTGTGAAGTGGGGGAGCGTGACGTCAGCAGCGAACGCCAGCGCGCGGGCCTAGGATGGCGTCGCGTGGTTAAAGAAACGGGAGCAGATGCGCGCCTTGTGTAAAGGATGACGTCGCGTGAGAAACAAAACATGAAGACGCTGGCTCGCGCTCTCGGCTACTACACCACATCGTTATTCTTGTAGGTGGCGTCGTGAGTCTTCATACGCGGTAATTCGCATATCGTAAACAACCAGCGTAGTGGTTGCCGCGTTGGAGCGGAGCGCTACGCCCGTATTCAAGAACGTTCCTCTAGTCAACACACCACCACGACTCAAGAGAGAAGATGGCACCGCCATCCCTCCAAAGAAGTGGTCACTGAGCTTCATGATCATTCACGGGAATTCTTTAGAATTGTCGCGTCTTTATCAGCGGAGAGGAGGCGCTGTGCTCAACAAGGTGTGCTATTTGTTGTTTGAAGCCAGGACGGGAGTATTGCGGACTAAGATGTACCGAGTCAAGTACCAAGGTATAGACACGTTGTGCTGTGCGTGTGGAGAAGAAGAGGAAACGGTTGAACGCCTCATACTTTTCTGTAAAGGCCTTAACCCTACAATGCAAAGCAACGGGGCTGATTTTTTCAAAGCATTGGGGTTTAGGGACAGTGAAGGCAAAATAGACTTTAAGCGGGTAGAAGTAACCAAACGGAGGTTATCTGATTGGTGGATAAAATCAAGGCAGGGGTGAAATTTCACCCACCACAAAGTACAAAATATGGTTATAGTCATGGCTAGGTGGCGTATGCCACCGCCCGATTTAAAGGGTTCAGCCTCATCCATCCATCCATCCATGGAGTGGAGGAAGAGCTTCGAGTCGAGGGCTGTTTGAGAATAGGGAAGTTAGTCCTCCAAATCAAACGAAGGTGTATCAGCCGAACACACAGAATCTTCTTAAGGAAATCAAGGTGTCCCAACAGAACTCCAAAGACGAACCCGTGCTTACGCATTTATAACGAACCTGCAAAAGGTCATCCCAAATTTTATTCTAAGAAACAATACAGGCTAGATATACCGGGTGTTCAATATTAAGTTTTATGGTTTTCTTCAGAGAGAGAGAGAGAAAATGATTTAATGAAAGGCAGGGAGGTTAACCAGGACTGAGCCCGGTTGGCTACCCTACACTGGGGGAATGAAAAAGGGGAGAGAGAGATTAAGAGAAGAATAGAAAGTTCACTCTTGATATCGCCGACATAGCAACAGATCTCTGTTCTATCACTGATTATCAATCAGTCCGGGTCATAGACGGTCACTCAGTCCTGTAGTTTTTAAAAATCGCAGCAGCGCTTTTGTGGCTTTTTGCAGCTGTGATATTCGAGGCCATGGTCCCAAGATCTTGCTCAAAGTGAACGGTCTTCTATCTAGCCTATTGAGAACGTTGCAGAGGTCATGTCTTTCGTTTTGAAAAGATGGACAGTAGCATAGTAGGTGTTCTATAGTCTCATCGACACCGCAGGCATCACACTCGGCGCTATCAGCCATTCCAATCAAACACGTGTAAGCATTGGTGAATGCAACACCCAAGCGTAAGCGGCACAGCATTGTTTCCTCATTTCGCGGAAATCCAGGACACAGCCGCAGCTGCATAGATGGGTCGAGAGAATGCAACCAATGTTGGGCGAATTCAGTTGTATGCCACTTCTCCAATGTCATAGTTTGCGCTAGCTTGCTTAGGTGTTGGGCTGCGTCAGTCCTCGATAAAGGTACAGAAACAATATTTGCTCCTTCGTGTGCTTTCCTAGCAGCTTCGTCGGCGATATCGTTGCCGGTGATACCGCATTGACTCGGCAGCCACTGAAACACGACGTCGTGTCCTTTTGCGATCGTATGGTGGTGCATTTCTCGTATCTCCGAGACGAGTTGTTCGCAGGACCCGCGACGGAGAGCTGACAAAAGACATTGTAGGGCCGCCTTTGAATCACATAATATTAGCCACCGATTAGCCGGTTGGTAGTTAATATAATCAATGGCACCTCGGAGGGCAACAAGCTCCGAAGCGGTCGATGATGTCACGTGAGAAGTCTTGTATGTGATGCTCATTGATCGTGATGGTATAACCACTGCGCCGGTGGAGCTGGTCTGAGTGGAAGAGCCATCCGTATATATGTGGATTCCGTCAGAGTAGAAAGAGTGCAAGCAATCGAGAGCTGCTTGCTTCAAGGCCAAAGTGGGCATGTCCGTCTTTTTTCTTATTCCTGGAACGTAAAGGCGCACTTCAGGTTGTTTTAAACACCACAACGCTGACGGTGAACGTGTCGAGGGTGTGAACCCCGATGGTAGGGAGGCACTATGAATGTTGACCACGTTGGAGAATGACGCCTGTGGTCGTCGTTCTGGCAGGGAGGCAAGAGAGCTTGATTGCATCCGTGAAACGTGGCGAATATGGGCCCTAAGCGTGTCGATGGTCATGTAAGTCGTGATCGGATGGTCTTGAGTCGTGATAACTGTTCCTGCTGTTGAGGCGCTCCGCGGAAGGCCGAGGCAAACACGTAATGCCTGTGCTTGCACGCTCTGAAGGGCTCGAAGATTTGATTTGCATGTTTTAGCAAGCACGGGAGAGCTATAGCGTAGGAAGCCGATAAAAAGCGCTCGGTACAACTGTAGCATAGAGCTCACTGATGATCCCCACGCTTTACCGGCGATGAAATTGAAAACGTGAACCATAGATGTGAGCTTCTTCTTCAAGTGGGCAACCTGAGGGCTCCAGGAGAGGTCTCGGTCAACAAAGACACCCAAAAACCGATGATTTCTCTTGTAGGAGATACGCTGGCCATTGATGCACACTGGATAACCAGACATCGCTTTTCGCGTAAAAGCGACTAGCGCACATTTTTCTGTCGAGATGGTTAGGCCTTGTGTGCAAAGATAGCCAGTTGCCTGCGTTGCTGCCATCTGTAACCTTGCCCGAACCTGCGGGCGAGTCACCGCTGATGCAGATGTCGTCGGCGTAGATCGAAACACTCACTGTTTCCGGTAGGGAATCGGCCAGCCCAAGAAGTGTGAGGTTAAAAAGAATAGGGCTTAGAACACCGGCTTGAGGAACGCCACGGCATGTGTAGTGGTCAGTAGTCGGACCATCTTCTGTGCGTACAAACAAGGACCTTTGTGTCAAGTAGCTTTGGATCCATCGAAATACTCGCCCTCCTAGTTCCAATGTCAAAAGTGCGTCTAGGATGGCTTGATGGGAAACGTTGTCGTAGGCGCCTTTCACGTCAAGAAAGAGTGCTACTGATAAGCGTTTCCAAGACTTTTGCTGCTCAACAGATGACACTAGATCGATGACATTGTCAATCGATGAACGGCCTCGTCGAAATCCCGCCATAGAGTCGGGGTAAATATTGTGGTGTTCAAGATACCATTCGAGACGCATGAGGATCATGCGCTCCATGAGTTTTCCGACGCAGCTGGCGAGTGCTATAGGCCGATATGATGACAGTTCTAGCGGTGACTTTCCTGCTTTTAGCAACGGTACCAAGCGGCTGCGTTTCCATTCCTGTGGAACGACGCCATCATGCCATGACCTATTAAAAAGGTTGAGCAGTTCTCGTCGCGCTTCTCGACGTAGGTGGCGCATAGCATTATATGTGATTCCGTCGGGCCCTGGCGAAGACGAACACCGACATAGCGCCATAGCAGCCTCTAACTCTTCCATAGAAAAAGGAGCATCCATACTTGTATCTCGTGGACCAGGAATGTCGCCTAAAACCATGTCAGGGAGTAGAACTGTTCCGCCGGCGACTTTCGCACAAAACTCTTCTGCAACGTCTATCTCACGGCGGTTTTGATGGAGAGCAAGGGCGTTAAATGGGTGTCGTTGCTGGGGACATGAGCGAAGACCCCTTAGGGTACGCCACACACGGGACAGTGGCTTTCGGGGGTCCAGTGACTCACAAAAGCATTTCCATCTTTGATCTTCTAGTTTATCCATCCGGCGCTGTATCTTCTTTTGCATTCGCCGAGCTACTCTGAGGTCAAGAATTGACTTCGTGCGCCTGTACCTCCTTTCAGCTCGACGACGTAGTGCACGAAGTCTTTCCAATTCAATGTCATACTCTGTACGCTTTGATGAATGTGTGAAGCTACGCGTACAATCGTGCATTGCGTCTGCAATGATGTCTTCTAGCCTGCGTGCGATTGGTTTCTTGCATGCGTCTTCCACAAGATCTTCAAACACTGACCAGTCAATTTGGCGAGATATATTGGGTAATGTAGCTTCTAGTCCATCGATTCTCACATAGGTCGGAATATGATCACTTCCATGGGTTTCGATATCAGTGAACCACTGCACTCTCGAAGTTAGGCAACGTGACACCAGTGTTAAGTCTAGGCAGCTGCTGTACGTTGTTCCTCGCAGAAATGTCGGGCTTCCGTCATTTAGAAGACGCAGATTGTTGCCTGATGCAAAGGATATGAGTGACCTGCCTCTTGAATTTATCCTGGAGCTTCCCCATATCTGGTGGTGAGCGTTGAAGTCTCCTGTTATTATCCAAGGACCGTGAGTCGCAGCCATAAGATCTTTTAGTCTTTTGCTATCGAATTGACTTGTTGGGGAAAGGTAAACGCCAATAAGTGTAAAAGACAGCCTCTTCTTTTTCACAGTAACACAGACATATTGGTTATCGTCGTGTGGAGGTACGGGCTGGGCGAAATACGTAAGGTCCTTGCGAATGTAAACCAGAACCTTACTACTTCGGGCACAAGTGGTTGAAACGAAAGGTTCATATCCTGATAGTCTCAAGGTAGTTGATAAATTCGGTTCACAGATGATCAGCACAGGAAAGCGGTTTTCAAACACGAACTGCCGGAAATCCGAAATACGTGACCTCAGGCCTCTCGCATTCCACTGAAATATGGAGGCGCTTCTGACATCATCCCGGAACGATCGCTGCTGCTGTCGACGAGCCATGGTTCCGCTATATAAGTTTTCAAGCACTGGACTTCTGAAGGCTTGCGAGAACCGGATTGATGGCATCCAGCACTTGCAATGCACTTCTAGCTGTTGGTGTCTGCAGCTTGTCCAGAAGAACACGAAGAGCACTCACCAGAGAGCTGAGCATAACAACAATTTGTTGATCCTGGTCTGTCAATTTATCAGGAACAGACGAGGTGTCCCTTGCTGTAGATGTCTGTTCCCGCTCCGTAGGTGCATGTAGCCTCGGGAGTTCAGGCCAAGCGTCAGCTGCCGTGTTCTTCGAAGCTCCTTTGTCCTTAGAGCTGACTGCGTTTGGCCTGGGCGGGAGAGGGGGTGGTGATGTACGTGGCTCGCGCGGTACAGAGGCTTTGGAGGTTCTTGAACGGCGTCGGCGACGTGATCTTCGTCGCTTAATAGATGCTGCCGCTTCTCGGTGAGACGAGTTGTCTCTAACCATTTTCTTTAAAATTAGCCATTTCCTTTCGAATTAAGGGGCACTCCTTTGAGGATGCATCATGAGGGCCGCTGCAGTTTGTGCACTTCAGCACACTGGCCTCGCACGTGTCAGTGGTGTGCGGCCCCGTGCATCGAGAACACACGGAAGTGTTTTTGCACACACTACTCACATGGCCTAACTTCATGCACTTCCAGCACTGTAGTGGTTTTGGTACAAAAGGCCGAACTGCGTGTCGGAAGTGGCCCACTTTTACGTGTGTTGGTAGGGATTCGCCCTTAAATATGATCTTCACACACCGTGACGTGCCGAGACGAAAAACGTTTGCGATGACGGTGTTTTCTGTAGCCGGCTTGATTAAGATCGACAAATCGGTGTCGGCAATGGTTTCGTCGACATCATAAATTACGCCAGTACTGCTTTCTTTTCCCAGCGGAATATGAGGGTGGACTTTAATCCCGTCAAGTTCCGTGACCTTGCGCAAAGAATCTAACGCAGCCGCATGTTCTACGTCGATCGCTACGACGTTCTTACGGGTGTTTACTCTGATGTCCTTGATTTCATTCGGGACCAGTGCCTCTAGATGTGTAGACACGGCTTGCCTGTTGAGGCATCTCAGGTTATCCGTGGCGAGAACTGGCGTGAAAAGGATGGTGAGTACCTCGGTAATCCGTGATGACCTCATGGTGGACGCACTCGAATTCGATGATGTGCTGACAAACCTTCTCTTTGCTTTACGGCTCCACAACAGCTCGAAGGTGTCGTCACCAGATTCTTCACTGCTGACATAGTACTGCATGGTGTCGTCGCTGTCAGTGTCGCTCTCGGTGCCGTTGCGCTTCCTGGAGGCAGCCGCCGCGGGCACTACCGAGTCCGGCGGACGCGCGTGAGAGTGCATCTCCACCGCAACTAAGCAGGAAACAGCAGTTCACCGGCAAAGTCCAAGAAAATTCACAAAAGAAGTAGAGCTCGAAGACTCGGCGTTCTGCCTGAAAGGCACTTCGTCTTCGTCTTCCATGGTTTTCTTAAAATTAGGCACTGGCAGGCACGTGAAGACCATCTGCGCAAATAAGTTATGTGGCCAGGGGGACACAAAGTGAGATGATAATTATCGCTGTTAGCAGCCGTATTAACTAAAATTGAATAATTAACTTTTTATTGACTGCAGTAAGTGTGTATGTTTGTATTCAAAAGTTAAAGGCAGTCGTGTTTCTACACAGTTTCACTTGGAAGAATTATTCTAGCATGATTGTGCTCAGAGATATCCCACTCCAAATTTTAATTGTCGTTCGCATGATTACGCATGCAACTTGCAAGAGAATGAGGATCGGCGCAAAGCTCCTCCCTGATGTGACGCCGCTGTTGCGTGCGGCATTTAGTCTGACAACGGGGTGGAGGCATTGGCAAAGATAATAACTGTCCCCCTTCCCCTCACGGCTGGTGAAATGAAAAAAAAATCGAAGAACCCGTAACCGCTGTCGTAACACGCGACCGCGCAGCCTGTAAAGATGGCGGCAGCTGCCATGCCGAGATAATGGCGCAAGCGGAGAAGCCGGAGGGCAGTACGCGTGCGTAATGGTGACTAGATGACCTGGCATGGTCGTTGCCTGGGCTACGCAAATAAAGCGACTGCTGATTTTCAAGTCTTGTAAGTTTTATTGAAATAAAGAGTAACAACAACGGCACCATCAACAGCAGAAACCTTTTTAGCTATGCTAACGAATATTTCATACTGCCGCTTTAAGTTTGGTGTTGTCAAGCACAAATCTCATGACAACACTTCACCCATCAAGATGTAAATGCTCTAAAAATGTTCAAAATGCCGCCCTTCCACAGCAACGCAAAGCCTAAACCGCTCTCGCGTCGACTCGATTATTCTGCGCAGTACGACAATTGAAATTACCTCGGAGCACGGACACGCTAGAATAATTCTTCCGACTGATACTGGGTAGAAACACGACTCTCTCTAAGTTTTCAATACGAACATACCCACTTACTGCAGTCAACAAAAATAGTTGTTCAATTTTAGTTAATTGGGCTGCTCACAGCGATAATTATCATCTCACTTTGTGCCCCCCTAGCCACATAACTTATTTGCACAGGTGGTCTTCGCGTGCCTCCCAGTGCCTAATTTTAAGAAAACCATAAAGCTTAGTTTTGAACACCCTGTATTATCAGGCACAGCCGCCAAGCACATGGCTGTATTGGGTAACGTCCTTTTCATTTAAGCTCGGAGAAACCGATACCTGGCTTCGCTACAGGTCTTCTACCTCTTTCTGGGGTTTTACGTGCGAAAACGAGTTCTGATTATGGGGCACGCCGTAGTGCAAGGCTCCGGATTAATTTTGACCACCTGAGGTTCTTTAACCTGCACTACAACGCAAGGACACTGGCTTTTTGCATTTCGCCTCTATCTAAATGCGGCCGCCGCGGCCGGGATTCGATCTCGCGATCTCGTGCTCAACGCCTGAGCTGACTGAGCCACCACGGCGGGCTACAGGTGTTGCTCTAGCCGTATAAAACGCGGGTTTATCGTGAGAAAAAACGGTAAATTTCGGTAAATAAGAGGCTAGTATCATCATCATCATCATTGACAGAAGCTGACCCCCCCCCCACCCTCAGAAAAAACCTGGATGCACCCCTGCTCGTGTTTGCTTTAGATTTGTGTGATGATGCTTCGACATCGGGGTTCAGGTGACAAATGGGCGTTGTTTTCGATATACGTTCTCGATTAGCGGCGGAGTAGGCTTAACGAGAGGGTTTGCTCATGTTTGCTGTATCCGCCTCGAGATGGCGCCGAAGTGTATTTGCATTAATTAGCGTTAGCGTTTTGTTCCGTTCCGCTATTCTAAAACACTACCTTATACCGCGCAGTGCAGCCTTTTTTTGCGTTAGCGTTGCGTAGCACGCTAACGCTAACGTAAGCGTTTTCCGCTATACTAAAGCTCCCTAATTTGCGGTGACTGAATCAAAACACGTCGCCACGTCAGCGGTTCAACCGGCTCAATGTCTCAGCGCGAAATTACCCAGATTTTGACAAATTTCTCGACTTCTCTAAAATACCTAATTTCCTAAATCTAGGGAAATATCCCCATAATTGGCCGCATTGCTGGTGTATCTAATAATTTCGTCTTCGTATTGGGAATAGTGCTTAAACCATTTAAGAAAAGAATGTTTTTGCAATAACGCGGCGATTTTATCCCCAAGGTATTTTTAAACCTGTTTGCTTAAAATGTTTAGCTCTGAAATTGGACCAGAGTTGTGCTATATGCCAGAGACAATATACAAAAATTCTATATGGCTTAAAAAGAAGACGCACTGCCTAGTAGCGTACGGTACTTTACATCATACAGTCGCGTTGTCGCCAATGCGTATTACTTCGTCCCATTCTCTAATAAATTGTCTCCAGCGTGAAAGTGCTAGTGCGGCGTCCACACTCTCCATCTGCCTCCTCCCCACATTATTTTCTTGCCCTTTGGCCCAGTGGACAATAGGTGGCACAATGCGGTGATTCACTAGTCACACCAACAGGAAAGAAACGGTTGTCCAACGAGAAAATTTCTGTATTGATCGTGTATGCCATCCCATCCTCCCCCAACTCCTCTGCCGTTTTTAGCTGCATGCGCTAGGGACGATCGCGCATGCTGCTTCTGCGGCAGGCCTCCATGGTCGGAAACCTGTTGGCACCGGCGAGGCAGTGCTGCCGTGCGCCTCCGCCACCAGCAGAGGGCAGCTCGCGGCAGCGCCTGGCTCTCGCGCCATGCCTAGACGCATCCGCGACGTAGCCGTAGCGCAGCTGTTTGGCTTCGCAGGGAACGGCTCTCGGGACGCGGCACGGTGGTCCAGCTCTCTCGGCGCATCTACGGACGCACTCTAGAGACGTGCGGAACACGTCCGCGTCCAGTGACGGGCAGCGGCCTTGGGGAAAGCGCCAGCGGCGGCACCCCTTGCCGTCCACGTGCCACCAGGTCTCGACGACGTCTCGCCTGCGTCAGTACATGGTCATTGAACGCACGACAAATGCATTTACTCAAGGCAGCGCCAATCACACTGACACAGTCAGCTTGTGTACAGATGTTGGCTACAGCACCCCATGCATCAGTCGTTGAAAGGACGTCTCATTACATTTAGTGTGAGGACGCCTCATTACTTTTTTCATCCATTAGACAAAAGTAATTTGATAGTTTTCAATAATTCTCCCCGAAAGTTCACTGAGGGTACACTTTGACAGGACTGCGTCAACAGAATTTCCTAGCATCCCTGTATATGAGTATCTCGGTAATAGCAGGGCATATAGAGAGATTACTGCGATCAACCTGGAAGCAGAGGGCCAGAGGGCCAAATTATCGCCACATTGGTTAGCTCGTTCACATAAATGTAAGAACAGGGTTGGCGTATTAGAAACACAGATGTAAGCGAAACGGAAACTGTTACACCATTTTATCATCTCTTGCATTCGTGCTTAGCAGATGATTTGTTATAAGAGCTACTGCTATTCGATATGAAGTATAGTGCCCTGCAGAGTTCAGCTCAGCACGCCTTCCCGAGATCGACAGCGATGAGCAGAATTCCTAATATACACTTCTCCATCTATTGCGGTCGATCTGGGTTCCCAAAAAACCCTGGGCTAATTTCAGCGGCATTTTTGTTTTTCGAGTAACTAAGTGATCTCATAACATCAAACGAACGTTGCGATGTCTCAAAAAGGGGAATCTAACAGGTATAGGGTAATTGAATGTTGCCGTGTGGTCTACACTGAAGTAGAACATCGCTGAACTATGACTCACGCTTGGCATTCTGCAAAAACTGCTTTTTTGTAGCAATCCACTGCTGGAGTATTTCTCTCCATGCACTGTTGCCGGCAGCTCTCCATGGACGTGAAGCGATTGCGACCGCGGTTGCAGAGGCCTGCTCTACGGGGCGACAGCATCATACAGGCGTGGTCGCTGCTATTGTAATAAAATTCTGGTGGCCCTCCCGAGCAGAGTCTGAAGGCTGGTTGTCCACACACTGCTTTAATCTTCGAAAAACAGAGAGAAAGAGAGAGAAAGCGCAATGAGGAACTAAGGCTGTCGCAAAGATTGAAGAACGGTAAGCGGCGTTACACAACGTCCTTGACAACTGCCGTATCCTTTTTTGGAAGCCAGGTAGACGTCAGTGAGTAAAGCTGAACACTAAGCCCATCGTAAAGAGAACTTTAGAAATTTAACTAAAGTGAACCTGTTAAAATAATATATAAATAAATGCAGTAGGAGCACATTATCACGCGATTTATAAAACGCTTATTCTACATGGTGCGACGTGGAAAATATGGATGGGCTTCGCAACAAAAATTAGACGGCCATGTCGGTATCAAAACTACTCCGATTCCATTAAGACAGCTCGGCTCGGTACGAATACTGTGGACCATGAACTTTTTGCTCTCATAAATAAAGGCAACAACAACGAAAAAAAGTTCGCAGTTAACAAGCACGATGACAATGGCCCCTGAAAGTCTGCTTTCCCATAAAAGTTAGTGTAGCGTACCTTGAGGTTCAAACACACGCGAAACTAAAGAATAGGGTAAACACAAAGCAGCCGTGCAAACGAGGCGGCTATGAGTGCGCTCGAATCGAGCGGGCTCAATTCCTGCCGCAGCGGCCGCAGTTTGATGGGAGCGACATGTGAGAACGCACATGCACTCAGATTCAAGTACATGGCAAAGAATCCCAGGTAATCAAAGTAAATCTCGAGTTACTCATTATCGCATGCTTCATGATCGGATCGTCGTTTTGGCAAGTGAAACCACCTTGTATAATTTGTTTGAGGGGACAGATGATCTTTCCTGTCGTTACTTCGTATTGTTTGACATTTTTCAACAATAACAACTTCAGAACAACAGGCCAAAATACGAATCAGCACTGATATGGCACTACACTATACGCACCCTTATGTGGGAGGGCACGAGGTGGTCTGTCCCGATCCCGCTGACAGGGGCACTGTGCCACATCTCGGCGTTGCGATTTACCATCGCCTCATGCCCGCCGCCTGCAGCGTCCACAGCCTCCTCCACTTCTTCAGGCCGGGAGTCTGCGGGATTCGCCGCTTCCGCGATGGCTGCGCCTCGCGAGTGTTCTTCGCTCAGGACCGGCGTCGGCATATCGCCCGTGTTCTCGCTGGCGATGTGGGCCCCCACCAGGTCGTCGCCGTCACCGGCAGACTCCCGCCGTCCGGATTCCTTCAGCACGACGCGGTATTTGGTCACGACTGCGGCGATCACCAGGGCGAGCAGAATGGCCGTGACCACCGCCATGACCGCGACGATCCGGGTGCCGGGGCTTCCGACAACACTTTCCCCTGCATGCATCAGGAGAACATGGTTGCGCCGTAAAGTGTTCAAGGATTTGAAAGCGGTAGTTTTAGTCTTTAAATGTGCTTGAAAACGCAGCAATCAAGTAGTGCATGCTAGCGATCTAAGAGTTTAAAACTCTACGAGCATTCAATTAGCCGTAAGTTGTTCTTACGGGGCCCACAAATGAGGTACCAAACCTCCCTCTTTCGAATTTTGCTTCGGAGTGTAAACACCGGTACGTCCGTAAGACGTAGTAAACATTAATTCACTTCCTCTTATTTCGGCCTATCAGGTACAATCAAACTTCGCGTAACTTTCTAGGTTGATTATCTGGTCCGTTCGAAATTCAGCAAGGCTATGTGCTGCGGAAGTTTGCATTTGATCAGCTTAGATAACATTTGTGAAAAAAGGCGCATAAACTAGAAGGAATAGATAGGTGAAATGCTTGATGAACAAATATTCTTACAGCTTTCAACATACGAAAGCACGATGACATATGCATTAGTGTATCATCGTTTGTCTTAAAAGGAGCCTTCGTATTGGAACCATAATTGCGATATTAATTTTTGAGCGCTGATGCGTGTAAGATGTGGTTGGTTGAAGTGCTGCATTGGGCTTCCGCAGTGCGCTTACTGAGACTTTCCATGTTTCTGACAACAATAAACTTCACTTGTTATTCCGGCATTCATCCTGTGTACTTGTATGTACCTTCAAATTATTTAAAATAAATAATGGCATTTTAGGTGCGATTATAAGGCACGTCGTAGTGAGTGACTACGCCATAATTTGGACCACCTGGGTTTCTTTAATGCGCACCTAAATCTAAGTACACGGGTGTTTTCACATTTCGCCCCCATCGAAATGCGGTCGCCTTGTTGTATGTTCCGTGTGCGCTCGCTCCGGTCGCTCGTTTTCTTCTTGGTTTATTAGTCTTCCTTAAGGGCAAACAATTACGGAGAGCCGGGGTAGGCCCTTCTAAAACATATTGTCATAGTGACGCCCGCCTTTCCTCAGTATTTTATTTCTTGCGACTCCATGATTTAACGATTCGAATAGCCAGTTTCCTATTGAAGATTATTAATTTACAATACAGGCTAAATTATTGTTAGTGTCCCTTAGATAATGGCATCACTGTCGGGAGCATCACATGTGCAACATTTTATTGCAGAGTGCCCGTAACACCTTTCTATAGTAAGCGCTCAATGTGCGTAAGCGTCGTATATAGGGTGTCTCAACTATCATGCACCAATATTTAATAACAAGAACAATTGCGTTACTCGAATAAAACCCAGCGCATACCAAGCCAGTACAGTGAAGTAGTCACTAGTAATTTCTTTCGTTACGGAGATTCAATTCGGCAATTGTAATTCACTAACTCGAAACGTACTGTCCTAATTATGAACATGTCAATGGGAAAATTGTAGAGAAACACGAGAAAAACTCCCAGCTTTCTGTTGCTCAATTAGTGCTACATCAAAGTATTTTCTGAGCGTGAAAGAACCCCGGGAATATACGCAAAGTGCCTCGAGCCGCCAGTCACGCGGCAATATTGCGTGTATTGGCGGGCCCTGCACGATAACGCGGGATCGAATCCCGGCCACTGGGGGCCGCATTTCGATGGGGGCGAAATGCGAAAACACCCGCGCACTTAGGTTTAGGTGCACGTTATACAACCTCAGGTCATCCGAATTATTCCGGAGTGCCACACTACGGCGTGCCTCATAATCACATCGTGGTTTTGGCACGTGAAACCCCACAATTAAATGTAAAAGTAAAACCCCATAATTTATTTTCTCTCTCCACCTTCGCAACCCAAGCACTCCGTACAAATGGTTAACCAGCGAAGCTGAAACATGCGGCCCCGGTGTTTAGCAGTGGGTTAATCCCGACAGTGTATTGAAGCGTTTTTCAATTATTGGATTGTCACATGTAAGAGGCCGCCTGTGGCGCGAAAAGAAGGGGACGATATGAACGGAGCGTTCCTAACGGCACGAGCGCGCGAGGCGCGTGACCCGAGGTATGGTCGAGGCAGAAGCCAGGCTGAGCTGGCGTTATCGACGTGGGTCTGGGCTAGGAAGGTCGCATCGTCAGCTACGCTCTGGCGACGGGAGACTTGGAGGTTCGGCCGAGTCCGTGACGCGGGCAGTCCGAGGTGCAGCCGTCGACATCGGAGACGTTCGAGCGAGGCTCCTTGGACCAGCTGCAGCACCACACGGCATGGCCGGGCACTCCAGAGAGGATCCCCCTTCTTCGGCAGACCAGCGTGTTCGATGATCCCCGGAACGCCACGTCGGCACTCGGGAAAGGAGCTGGACGGAAGCGGCGGCCGAGCACGTCGCTAGGCCTAACCCATCGAGCCTCCCTGCCACATCGGCAACAGCGACCGGGTTAAACAGACTTCGGAGACGAGCGAGTTGACGGACCGACTTCAATGCAGCAAGGATTATGCGACGGTCGGCAAAAACGACATGGAGAAAGATCCTACAGGACTCCGGCCGGGAATATACGTGCAAGAACAACGAACTCAGTAAGAACGTTCCATTCCAGCAGCGTCACAACAGTAGGCCAGAGTTGCCAGACTTTCGTGTAGAAAACTCCCAGAACTAACGGAGGCGGAATTTAGGGCATGTTTATTGATTCACTAGGTTGTATTTTGGTGAACATTTATTTGCTTATTGTGTTTAGGTTTAGTGTGTGCTAGTTCGAGTGAGGTTTTATTTTGAGATTCTGGGTTGTGAGTGCTATTGAAGTCTGCTTGCTGTGTAGCCATGCGTTCCCCAAACTCATCTCTATTAACACCCGCACGCCTCCGAGATCAGTGACGACGTAACATAAAACACATCACATGGATACATGTTTGTGTTTCTAGTGGAACGCAAGCGCCAATGTTGGGCGGTCCTGCTAACCACGACGCCGAGTTAACTCGAGATATTGAACGCATGCGACAACGGCGAGCCGAGGAAGCGGCGTTGCGGGCAGAGCAGCGTCAAAGTGGCAATAGCGGGAACGCGTTCGCTAACGACGTCACTAACGGCCCTGCCAATGGCGCGCGCGCTTGTGTGCGACGCGGCTACTGCAAGCTTTCGCCTTTTAGGGGTGATGATAAGTGGTTCTTGAGGGAAAGGGAAAGGTTGGCGCTATCTTCTGCAGCTTTTAGGGGTGAAGCACCTTAGGGCCGAGCCTTCTCCCCCCTCGTGGTCGACCATCGTGCGTAGCTCTGGTTTGCATGGAGTCTGCTAGGGGCGCTGCGGTGCGCAAGGGCGTTCGTTCCCGACGCGCGCTCTCTTTCTCTTTTCAGCCATGGATGATAACTAGAGGCCCGATCTTTAGGCATTAAAAAAGCGCGTTTTAGGCGCCAAAATAGGCAGGCAAATCAACGTTTTAGGCCTCCAGCGTCGTAAATATAGGCACAATAAATTTTTACATAAATGCAAATAATTTCAAACGAAGACGTGCGCGACCTGTATCTACGACAGAAAAACAAGAAATGTTATTGTTTATGATGGCACAAAGGCGCCAACAGTTGAACATAGCCGTGCAATTGTCTTATAAAACTGCTAGACTAATGACAATCATTGGGCGTAATTCAACAAGCACACTGCTCATATTCATGTTCAATGGCCACTGTACTCAACCGTTGCCCAGCTAGCACAAAAGATATATAATCATTCTTATTCATGGATATTTCGCTTTGACCGTCAAAAATCTAGTTTGAAGAAGTCAACATCGAGAAGGATTCAATTGGGATGGAAAAATCTTGCTATAAGGCGGATTTTAGAAGACGTTTAAAATCGCTTGTTCTAGCAGCCTACAATTATTGATTTTTTTGTTGTTGTTTTCTTTGTTCTGCTTTTTGGCGGAAAAACGGACATTGGTTTTTGTTTTTGCTTCGCCCTGTTAGAAGAGAGTGCAATCAACCCAGGCGTGGGTGTTTGCATTGTGGTGAGTGAGCACTGAAGGGGCAGCCGCTTGCTCTTTATGGTCATAATGAAGTCCACAATAAAGAAGAAAAGTTACGCTGACCTTTCAGACCGTCAGAAGAGGCGTAGAGTTAATGACGAACTGATATCTGCCAGTCCTGTTGCCACGAGTACCGTCCAATAAGTATCATGGTAGGTTAATGAAAGTAGTAACCATGCTTCTAGTGAAGCATCCTCGCCACATGAGGATGCTCAATCCAAGGACAGTTTTCACGAAAGTGACCTTGCCTTGAAAGGAGAAAATGTAGAAGCACATGCGCCAGACATTTCTAGAGAATATTTTGTTCCACAAAACGACCCTCCTACGAGCGCGGGCATCGAAAATGGAGGTTCTTCGGACTATGCATCATCATCTGCAGAAAATCAGGCAAGTCTTTGTCCACGTAAATGTGTGGAATTTCAAGGATGGCTTGCATCATGGGTTACAAGTCACCGAATTCCGCTTGTCGCAGTTTCTGAACTTCTCCGGAAACTAAGCACCACTTTCGACGTTGATTTTGTCATCGACGCGAGGACATTGTTGAGTTCAGTCCTCAATACACTTCAACGCGATCTGTCCCTCCTGGCGAATATTGCCATTTTTCTTTGAAGGCAAATTTAGAACGCATGATTGCTGTGTTCCTGAGTCGCTGTCGAGGGTAGATCCCTTGACAACGCTCAGAGAATTTTAAATGACAATGTCAGCCAAGTTGGACTGACGGTTCAAACTGTAAAATGTTTTGATATTGTTTGTCGCAGTTTTCGTTTTGTCTGTCTGGTTATCCTGTTTTACTTTGACCGAAAGGAAAAAAAAAAGACACCGTAGTCTAGTTGCTTGAGAACCGGCTGCTGTGCCCCACGGCAGAGGTTTGATTCCATTATAGGTTGCACCAACGTTTATAGATGCAGTATCTATAAACGTTGGGTTGCACATCACTTTTTTGTATTATTAAAGCGAGTTAGGAACCTACCTACCTACCGCAAAGTGCCAAGAATGAGCCATAGAAAAGTTAGACTTTTGTTATTTCAAATTATCTTTGTAAGGTGGCGCTAGAATTATGGTAGCAGCCTCATTTTGTATTTTGTTAGTTAAATTAGCTAGCATTTCTGTGCTTCAGGTACCGAGAACGAAGCCACACTGAGTATTTTTCTGCATTGCAGCAGCGTGTGTCGCAAGAAGCCGCGACGTATCATAGCGGCTACCTGACAAAGCGAGGAGTGGCGCGACGGCTCATCGGCGTCATCGCTTGCGCCGACGCACTCTGAGCAGCCGAGCGGACTGAGACCCCCGCGCAGCTTCCCTCCAGATTGCGTAACTTCTGAACCCGCCGTTACATTCACCGTTATTTTTGTCAGGACCAGCCGTTAAGTTTCTGACGCGTATTCGTTCATGAACTGCGGAGCGCCAGACTGCCTTCCACACCATCTTTGCTCACGTAAGTAGTCACTGCCACTTTGACACCTGTCGTGTTTAATTATTTACGGTTTTCAGGCGGGAGTTTTAGGTGGAAATTTTAGGCGGTAATGAAGTTTTGCAATGATAGCGCCTTGATTTTAACTGGAATCTCTAATATTGTTTAAGAGGCATGTTTACGTCTGCGTACGTTTCTTTTATTGCGTGCGTATTCAGCTTTGCCAAAGCTGTCTAAAATTACCTCTGTGACGTTTCTTTGACCATTGATCGTTAGGATGACGATGACATTCCCGTTTGGCGCAGAATGATGAGACGTGCTACGATCTTCGCGTAGCCACAGCATTCTTCCGTCAACGCTCTTGCGCGAGATCACTCGTGTGTTTTTCCGAGCGTGAAAGATGCCCGCAAATACACGCAAAACTGCCGAACGACTGGCCGCTCGAGGCAGTTTGCGTGTATTGGCAGGCAACTTTCACACTTGGAAAACACTTTATGTAGCTCATATTGAGAAACAGAAAGCGGTATCAGGGGTTTCTCATGTTGCTTTACAATCTTCTCATTGACACTTTTCATCTAACTATAGTAATTGAAAAGTTAATCAATTAGAACTAATTACCTAACTAGGCGGAATGCAAAAAATAATCTGAGTATCTCCAACATTACCTTTGTTCTGTCCTGGTACGTGGCACTTGCATATTTTTAAAGTTTGGCTAAAGTTAAATGAAACACTCTGTATGTAGTGCACTGTTGCCTTGTTTTTTGTAACATAATCCGACAGTGTAGCTATTTACAGTATCTTTTTTTAGGATACCTAACATTTTTTGGCTTCAGTCATGCAAAAAATAAATTTTGAGGTCGCACCGGCGTTTTCTTTTTGCAAGTCTGTGCAGTAACAAAATTCTGTTAAAAAAAGAAAAATTCCAATATACAGTTGTAATAGGCACTGCTGTTACATTATAAACATAGCTACTCCGAGTTTATCAGCGTAACAATGAAGAGTTTTTTTGTAACTTACTATGCAGGCACATACCTACGTGCAAGAGAGAAGGCGCGTGAGGGTGAAGACACCGATCATGTACCCTCTACAGGTGCCGAAAGGGGCAGACGAAAACGCCGCCGCCCAAAGGGCCACCACGAAACTCCTGAACTCAGAGAACCCAGGTAACTGTTATTTCATATTAAAGTCGTACGAATTAAATTTTCAGCGTGACACATATACAGTCGTATCTCGATAATTCGAACTCGAAGGAGCCCGAAAGTTTGTTCGAATTAAAAGAAGGACTTATTTCTGAAGTATTCGTGCACCACAGCATGACGTACGAACTGAGTCGTTATATATCACGGCGCGCAAGCAGATGGCGAGTAGGGGCCACGATACTGCCCACGTCGGCCAACGCTCGCAGAAAACGATGCTGTAGGGAGCGGGCGGCGCCAGCACGGCGGCGCCGGGCGCGCGCGGACACGTCGAAAGTGAGGGAGGAGGGCGTCATGGAAGCGGATTTGGCTTCAGCAGAGGTGACCCCGTCGCTTCGGTGGCTCCCCTCACTCTCCCTCTCAACTCCCTCGTAGCTCCCCCACCTTCGACTGTCTCCGTGCGCGCCCGCCGCCGGCCCGGCGCCAGCTTAACCCTCTCCCTTTCTTTTCCTGCCGTTGAAGCGAGCGTTGGCCGGTTGCAGGGGCGTAGCCAGGGGGGGGGGGGGTTGGGGGGGTTCAAACCCTCCCCGAAATTTTTTCCCCAACCCCCCCTTCCCTACTTACCCACGTTTTTTTTTTCGTCGCTTCGCGCTGACATAATTCATGACACCGGTGCTACTATCACAATTTCATTTGTGGGCGCTTCTGTTTGGGTTGGTAATTTACAGAGAATCATGTCTGAATATAGAAAAAAACTGTCACAGTGTTTGTTAAGGCTTTGACACTCTGTGAAGTTTTGGGCGAGAATGTGGCGGCCATATTCTGAAGCAACAAATGCGCAACAAATGAAGCAACAAATGCGGCAGCCGCATTTTAGATGATGGCGAGAACGCTCGAGGCCCGTTTACTTAGATTTAGGTGCACGTTAAAGACCCCAGGTGGTCAAAATCTCCGGTATACATTTTCGCCGCTTCCCTTCAGGTGCCGGTTAGGCCGCGCTCGCGCAGGATCTTAGGCTACGTTCACACTTGGTCTCGAAGCTGTCGGAAGCGGCAAAATCTTGCAAAAATCCGCCCGCCTAGAGGCGGCAAAACAGGCAGAAAAACAGGCTTCGAGCCAAATTGGTCTCGGGCCGATTTTTTCGCCATGGCGAAGCGGAAACGCGGCGGAAAGTCGTTCTGCTTCACTGGAAGCTACACTAGCATGTAAAAACCGGTCATAAAATTGAACATGGCACCAAAAGTGCAGGCTGTAATGCTGGTCGACGCGATAAAGAACCAGCCCTTGCTCTACGACAAGAGTGGCACTAAAACGTACTGTCAGCAATACTCGCGATAGTATTTAACGTCGCGCGACCGGAGGTGCGGCAACGAAGGCTTGGCGTGACCCAACTTCTCGCGCTTTTGCAAAGCCAGGCGAACCCACCACCACCGTTTCCGAGGTGTCCGCGTCTTCCGTTTATTCATTGTCCATTTCTAGAAAACAAGTAGGTAGAAGTATAAAAGCCATTTCTTCTTCCATTTCCATGGCAGACAATAGTTAGGCAGATTCCTCGTTGGCACTCCATAATTCTCCTCGCACGTGTACGGTATGTTGCAGAAGTCGCGGGGTGCTTTTCTCGTCGCGACGATAGATTGAGAGCGTAGGTCTCACGTAGGACGCGCAGGCTTTGGCGAGCCCCAACACAAGGGCCAGCCCGGGTTTTAGCTGTGGTGTTCCCGTTGCCCCTTTGGTGTCCTGGAGGCGCCGACAATATGAAATGATGAAATGTTATTACAACTTGTAAATAAAAGCTATTAAAGAAATATTATCACGCCTAGGCACAAACCTGTGACTCAGCGCTACCGCGCCCTTGTGAGGAGAATTACGGAACGCCAACGACGAATTTACCGAAGGTCGCAGATGACACGCGAAGTTGCGTAAAATGATCACTTTTGATGACGGTACGTGGGTCAATGAATGAACATACCGCTCGAAATAATGCGATAATGAGCGCCACCACGCCGACAAACGTACGCAGACTAGATGGATCTGGACGAAAACGGCAGCAACGGCCGCGGCGTTAGCAAAACAAATGTGAACAACGTGGACAGGCACGGAAAAAATTTTCCGGCCGCTTTGGCCTTTCCGGCCGCTTTGGCCTTTCCGCCCGCTTTGGCCTTTCCGCCCGCTTGCCGCTTCCCAAGTGTGAACGTAGGCTTGGTCTGCGCGAGAAACGTCTCTTTTTTGCGAATGCGCCCCTACGGAAGGCTGGTAATTACTGGTGTTGTTGAATCCCAAACCAGCTATTACGGAAGGCTGGTAGTTGCTGTTTTGTTGTGGAATCCCAAACCAGAAATGTACACACGAAGGGGTTGATGACAGCAGTGAAATTCCACCGACTCGCAACAGAATGCACGAAACAGACAGCCGACAAGCATGAATTACTGCTGTGCGCAGTACAGCGTGAGTAAACTCTTGTTGCACGCGCTGACAGTTCTCATCGGAGTTCACGCGTCCTGAGAAATTGATTATGTGCACTATGCACTGAACAAGACTGGAGTTCATCCCTGCATCACTAGTACACCAATCAGTCGAGATTCTGTGAGGTACAAGGCCGCTTCCTGTTTGCACCGGCGTAAGTGAAGCAGAAATGAGTGGCACGCACCACTTAAAATGCGTACACATGCCATATCTATGCTGTGCGGTGAAACATTCTGTACAATTCTGAATCTGTTGACGTAAAGGCGATGACGGCTGCACGCTCGCACAAAGCGGAAGACACAGCGGCCCATGCACTTGCCGCAGGAAATGCAACCCTCTCGTATGAGGGAGCAGGGCGACGAAAGCTTCGAAAAAAAAATCCTTACGCGTTTTTGCGCGTATTTAAGTTTTCTAGCGCAAAGACGCAGCGAACAAGCTATTGCTATGGGAGTAGGTATAGGCTCCGTACAGTCGAGTTTGCGGCAGCTCTGGCGCCATCTAGCGCAGCGACGCAACAGTGTTGGGAAGTGGGCGCCGCAGCTCGGCCGGCTCGATGAGTATTCTTTCCCGCGCGCTACATTTCGTCTCGGCCACGGTTGAAGCCGTTTTGCTTTGTTCACCAGCCTCCTTATTTTTTTTTATACGTCTTGCGACAGTGCAATGGCTTGCGCTTCATCGGCAAGCGTCGGAGGTGAGAAAAAAAAAAAGGCAAGTGGAACCGGCGATACTGCTGCGTAAAGGGCTGTCACAACCACGAAGGCTAGCCCGGGATAAAGTTGTACAGGTTTCCTGGCAAGTCTTATGAGATCGAACGGCAAAATAAATGGATCGCAGCTTAGATGAGAGTAAAGTAAGTCAGCTTTTTTTTTATATTTGTGAGAAGGTTTTGTTCTGTATAGCGTGCTACACATGCGCGTTTCACAGCTCGTTGTGCGAAGCGAGCGGCCATGGCCAGCTGCTGAACATTTAAAAGAAATTTGTCACGACTTTGCTGATTTGACGACTGCTTGCCGTTGTCTTAGCATTCGGTATGATCAGCATAGCACTGGCATGTGCTATGAGCAATATTTTATGCCAAGGAAGATTATTTTGTGCTGGCGAGCACGAATTCGACGATCCTCGTTTCGGCCGCTGGCGCTTGAGAGGCGCGGTTTCACATGGTGCGATTTTTCTTGTGATATACATTTGCGGTGTATCATTGTAAAAGCAAAGCGCGTATGCAAGGAAAGGAATTCGCAAGAGAAATCGTATCTTGTGAAAGGGGCCTAATGAGCCTCGATCATTGTACATGATGAAAAACGAACATTCGCGTCATGTAAATTAAGATCGCCTAGTTAATAAATCTCGTTTATCAGCGCAGCAGGTGGCTCCGACTGGGTCTCAAACGAGTCAACGAGGATAGCATGGTCACTGCCACACGATACAACAATCCGAATCGTTTAGCTCACTCGACATGACTGTGCTCACGACAGCCTACGAGTGAGCGTGTAGCTAGCTGCACGCGGTCCAGATCGAGCTGTATGACAATCTAAAGTAACAGTGTGACAGGGGCATCAAATGATAGGCCGCGGCGTACAACGCGCCGGAGCGAAATGAGGCATGCATTGCCAACAGTGAGGTGTCGATTAAAAATCGGTCAACTACAACGTTTTCAGGGTGCCAGTTTAGTGACTTCAATTTTAGTATAACAGTAAGCTTTACTCATGTGAAGGATGACGTCGTATACTTGCTTTCCCTGTTGCGAACGGCACTTCGCGTGAACGTCCACGCCGTCCACTTCTTTCACACAAGCAACATGCGAAGCAGCGTAGAGCTTGTCTCCGCTGGTTAACGCTGCACCGTGCAAGTAATCGTCTATTCTTTTAATAGGCCTGAACCCCGCAAAAACTATTTGTGCCATCACAGAGGGCCACGCTTGTACTTTCACGTACACACACGCACAAAAAAGAAGGAGGATCGCGGATATACGTGCGGCTTTCCGAGGCGTGTATACGTAGTTCCGAAATCTTGCTGTCTTCCCCCCTTCCCAGTTTCGCGCCGCCCGCCACATGCGACGCTGAGCATCGCGTCACCGCTGTTGCGCAGCAGCGCCGCCTGTTGACTGTACGGAGCCTATAGCCTGGTCACACGTGCATTTTCACGCGTGTAGCCCTCCTTGACTTGTGAAAGGCACTTCGCCCCGACGAGGACGACGCCATCTATGCTTAACGGAAATTAACAATTAATGATGTCTTCTCCGATCGCACGGGTCGTCTCAATGATGCGTTTTCGAAGACTGGTCCATTCAGTGGCGCGATGAGAGACCGTTGCCCCAAACGCCCACTGTACCTGTCGTCCTTACTGTATTTACTGAGCTTACTTTACTTTTCACATAATTTCTTCACAAGCACACACACACGTGAAGGGGGGGGGCGGTCCCATGTCTTTGATATACATGTATATCATGGCCATTTGATTAAACTACCGATATTGATTATCCATCACGAGACGTAGAGGAAAGCAGAGGCTTGCCCCCCCCCCCCCCCCGGTCGGGCCGGTGAACCCCCCCCCCCCCCCCCGAAAGAAATTGCTGGCTACGCCCCTGGCCGGTTGTGAGCAGTTTCGTTGGCCGGACTGGGCCTCCGTCGTTGCTTCCCTCTGCGTCGCAGCCGCAGCGTTGAGACATCGACTCGAACACGCGTGTTACGGCGGGACGACGTAACGGCGACCTTGCCATTTGAGAGAGAGAAATTTACGCCGCGGTTATTTTTCTTTTATTGCGATAGAAATTATATGGGCACTCCAAGCGCATTTTTGCCGCCGTCGTCGTCGCCGTGATATTCCGTATAAAGTGCAACGGCGATGAAATCGTCGCCACGCGCCATGTGTGGGTTTTATGTGTGGGCTCATTTCAGTGTAAGTAATAAATTGCATATGCAAGCACTCTAGATCATAATTGATTTATAAACTAAACGAGCTTAACCTTTAACCCATTGCGTAACTATAAATGTCACCAAGGTCAAAGTTAGTGAAACTGGGTGGAAAATTACGGCTTATGTTTCCACCTTGTGTGTGGATGACTCACTGTTTTTGTAAAAAAATTCTTTACAAGTGCTTGGCAATGTTATTGTGTGGAGGTTTTCAAACAGGCAAGTCATAGGCGTGCAACATTTTAGTGGTTTCATTACAAGCGACTGAAGTTCTTACTGTATATGCTTGAAGCAGCCGTGCTGCAAATAGTCGCTGTTACTCAAGGTTGCACTCGTCTGCTGTCTTTTATTTTTTAAGGAATCGCAATATATTTGCTCAATTTGAAGTATGCGATGTGTTTGATAGACTGGTGTTTAGGTATATGTTCAAGCCTGCGCCATTTCTGAATTGGCTATGTGATCTGTGGCAAATAAAATTGGGGTGGTGTAACAATGCTGTCACACTGAAGTTGTGCCTTTGCAGAGCCGCACTTACCTCTTTTCTCGTACAACATTATCAGAAATGCATTATCTATTCCTTTCTTTGAATGCTAATTGGCACCTACTTCGCACATGTTTAGGAGGCTGCTGTCATCTACCAGTCGCCAACTAGTCAAGACAACAGCCTCCTGAAAGCTAGCAAAATAGCCGACACTTACGCTGGTTGGCGATTGTACCTGCAACACCTTCAGTTAGATGTAAAGTATGTCTTCAAGGCAACAGAAGGGAATTTCACTTGTGATCGGTTAATGTTAGAACCATGTTAATGAAGGTGGAATGCTCGAAAACTGTGTGATTGGACCAATATATTGTAGTGCTGCCCATTGCCAAAATATATTGCAGTGCTTATTGCCAATGCATTGAAAAACTATACGTTCACTAAGAAAAGTGTGCTTCAATTAACATACGTTTTACACATGCCTAATGTTTTTGCAGTAAGAAGACCTGCTGAATTAAGGAGCTACAGCCCAGCAGCCTGTTCGAAACCAGGTTTATCAAGGTCAATACCTGTAATGGACGTTACTCGGAGGCACTCATATTTAATGTTGATTGCTAGCTTGTGTAGTCGTGTTTACTTTTTGCAATAAAAAATGTTATTGCTGTATGTGTTTCGTGTATTGCACAAGCGCAAACCTGCATGCCGCCGGCCGGCGAAACGCCGCAGGGGCATGTGAAGAGGGAAGGAAAGGGAGACGAGGGGGGCGCTAGAGGGGAGGGTGAAAGAAAACGGATGTCAAAATCCTGATTGTAGCAGGATTCAATCTATTTTTTCAATGCTTCTAATGGTCTTACAAAATCCCATTTCAAGACAGGATTTTTCGAAACTACTTTAAGCAGGATTCTAGAACTTCTTGCAATAGTCATATCCGCCGGACATTAGCAACGATATACGACCGTTTATCGCCTTCTAAACGGACTGCACGGATTTTTTAGTGCGTCTTTCAGACGTTCATTTAGTCTTGGCGAATCGGTATGGAAGCAGTTTTCTATCGCTTTTGTGCTAGCTGGGTGCATAGAGTGAAACAAGCATGAAAAAGAATACTTGAAAGCTGGGAATACTGAATAAAAAAGCGGTACTTTATGTCTGACTGACGCAATTAAATTAAGACACAACAAAAACAGACGAATAATAAATGCACGACAGACTACAATTTATTAAGAAATTAACATGTTCTTACGTGACGACTGTTAGGTGCAACTCTGGCAATTTTCTCATATGAAATGACATTATCTGAATTGTACAGGTAAAACGCCCCAACACTGCCAAATAAACTTCCGCCCATTTGAAGTACACGTGTTTGAAGAAATATGTTTGGAGAGCACACGGAACGTAGTCTAAGAATCAATGTGAAGATTGTGGAAACAATAGCCAACTACCACCATCTCCAGATTTTTGATTTCAAAATTGTTCCTCTTGTCACTGAGAAAGATCTTGTACGCTGAGAAGGAACGCTCGACGGCAGTGAACACCTTAAAAAGTAAATTACAAACAAAAGAAAAGCCGCGTGTCCATCACATTTTTCTTTCTTCTTTTGCTCGTTACTCTCCTTTCCCCTGACGGCTCTCCGCGATTTCGTTTTCGCCAACTGCGGCGCGTCCCATTTCACTGCTGCTAGCCGTTGTATTCCGAAAGTTGGTTGAACTAGATGACTGGGTTGAACCCCATAGAGTTCCGAACAGTCAATGTTGCCCGGTAAAATGAATAACGGTCTCTAACTGCACTCTAAAGCAAAACTTGAGGCCAAATAGTGTTCATATAGGTGCCGACATTAAAAATAGGCATTTATAGGCATTTAGGCACAAACGCCAAAATAGGCATTTATAGGCACTATAAAAACACTATAAAAGCCGTTCTTAACCTCTAATTCATGCTCATATATCAAAGTGGGGCGATAGGAGCGCAAGGAACAAAAAAGTCATTTGCCTAAAATCCGGTCTCTAATGATAACGGTTGCTTCTGATAACGGCGCGCCCGCTATGGATGAAAAGGCGAGAGTGGTGGTTCAACTGCAAGCGGAGTCGAGGGCTCGCAAAGCTGCCGCAGCAAGGCGACGCCGGCATGCGGAACCAGCTCGCGATGTTCGCGCTTGAACCGAGCATCGGCGCCACCATCCTCAGGTAGAGAACGCTTCCGGCGTTTTACCGCCGCTTCACGCGCTCTCGCCGCCTCTGGGTTCGCTTGCCAGCGTCGCCGTGTTGCTGCACTGATCAAAAGGCAGTCTTAATGAAGGGAAAACGAAGTCCGCATCTCAATACCATATACGACCAATAAAGCAAGATTGTATATACTGTACACGTGTGTTGTCACTCATTTGCATGTTTGAGTGGGCAATGTACGGGGGATTCACGGTTACCCGAATGATCCCGCGGTGCTTTGCCCACTCATCATCATTCACTTCGTGTTTTTTTTTTCTCTCCTGGCTCAGCGTGCCGCGGAGAGCAGTGTTGCCAGGTCGGACGAGGCAGTAGCCCAAAATTAGAGAAATGTAGCCCAAATGTAGCCAAACACAAAAAGAGAGCAAAATATTTCGTTGCCAAATGTAGCCATTCTTATTGGCAGTTGTTTTGTATATAAATTTTAACATTCAACTATGGGAATGCTTTTTTGCACAACCCGTTGTAACCAAATGTCCTCCGCCATGATGGTCGACATCACGCTTGCACACAGAACACTTTTAGGGGCGAAGCTCCTTATAGCGGCACCCGTTCCGTCCCCGTCATCGTAGTGGTAGTGTGTAACCAGTAGTGTGTAACCAGTCTGAGAAAAATGAGAAAAAAAAATTCCCTAGTTGTGTCCGTAGCGCGGAATCGAACCAGGGACCCCTCGCTTCCGAGCGCGCGGCGTTAGCCCACTACGCCACGAAGCGGACATGGACACACGCACCACGATGGCAATAAATACCCAACATTAACGAAAGGCCGCGTTTCTAGCGCGTTTCTAACGCGTTTGTGCTAGCGCGTTAAGGCCCGTGTAAGAAGCTGGTGTAAGACGCTGTGGCCTCTCCGCCTTACCTTCAACGCGTTTCGAATGCGCTGCCCAAAGCGGGGGCAAGTCAAGTGCAAGTCGAGGAGCGTTTATGAATACGGGGGGTATACTCTCTCAGCAATCATGTGATGGCGTCGGCAAACGCGGTGCACGTTCCGGCATGTGTAAATGGCTGCGTAAGACGCTGTGGCCGCTCCCCCTTACTAGAGAGTACTGCACGTTTCTAACGCGTTTGTGCTAGCGTCCCCTTAAGCGGGAGATCCGATGATTCCCTCCGGAGCTTCGCCCACTCATCATCATTCACCCCGTGGATATGCTGTGATTTTTGGTTTGCCCGGAAAGCTCTCAAGTTCCAGCGAATCGCTGCAGAGGGCGAAATCATAGTGCTTTTACTTTATGACAAATAGAACTGAGTTAATTTTTTGTTATATGCAGTAATTATAACTACGAACTCTGTTTTTTAGCTCGCGTGAACGCAAAATAATCTTCAGCATCATTGAGCTCTCACGTGACCCATCCCCCCTGCCTACGGCGTAGAAAAACTTCAGCTGTCCAGCGGTCTGCGACGGTGACGCACCCACGGCTTCATTTTTACGAGTCAAAACCAGTACATCGCGCTATGATATCTCGCGTTATTTGTCTAATCGTCCTATCTTGCTTTCTCGCTTATTAGATTCGCCCAGGATACCTGGGACACACTCTATATAGTTTCCATTTACATCAACCTGGCCGCCATCTTGGGTCTCTAGCACGCCAAGAACATGCGTTAAAAAGAAGTGAGACAACAGATGGCACACACTGTCTCAATCACTATAAGCGAAGCTTTAAACGGTTGCTGCGCTTAACGGCACTCCATTGTGTGACACGCGCAGTCGTTTGCGGCGACGAGCACGTCCCGAACGTAACTCGCTTGGAATGGCAAAAGCCGCGACGGCTCACAAAGAGCAAAAGTCAACGACAAATTGATAATAGTGATAATCCTGTGAAAACCGATTACTGTCAAAAACCAAACCATGTTGATATGCTAATAATTACTGGGGTTTTACGTGCCAAAACCACGATATGATTGGGGGGCATGAAGCAGTGGGGTCTCCGGACTAATTTTGACCACCTGGGGTTCTTTAGCGTGCACATAAATATAAGTACACGGGTGTTCCTACATTTCGCCTCGAGCCAGCAGCGCGACACCTCACCTGCTAAGCTGACACACTGGGTGATGTTCATCTGACGTGGCTCACTGATGGAATCGTGGCAAACATGATTCAATATTAGCACAAGAAGTACCTGAATCTGTCACGTTACGGGTAAACCATCTATAAGAAAACGAACCAGGACCCAAATTGGGCTCGGAGTCTTGTTCCCATTCTTTTTTATACTTTCTCGCATACTTGACCCACTTCCCCATGGTTCAATTCTCGTCTCCGAGGAGGATTCGATGTTAAGTCTAACCTATGGAAATGAACCTCTAATGTAAGCACAAATAAAAACTTATTTCTCAGAAAAAGGAGAATGGCAGTAAAGCTTAGCGTGAGAAACGTGAAGCAGGTCGAAAGCTGTGCCCGGCGCGATAGTTGACCAAGAAGCCATGGCCATGAACACACTGGAGCGTGTCATCTACCCGTGCTTCTTTCATGTCGGCGCCACGATCGCCCGACCCTATTTTATTGCTCTCTGAGCATAGCGATGTTAGTACTACTGTGTACTGTGAAATGGTCGAGAGCCCGATGTGCGACTCCTGTATGTGCGAGGAAACCATCGAGCACCTATTGTGTACCTGTCCTCACTACGACGTACAACGCCTCTCTCTCAGGACAACTTTAAACCGACTGGACTGGATATCGTTCTCTGAGTCAAAGATACTCGGATCGTGGCTACACCCGTCACTGGCACAAAAAACGATGCGTGCATTAGTACAGTATTTGAAGTGCATCGGTTTAAGAGACCGCCTGTAGTGTCCCTGTACATCGTCCTACGTGTACTCAATACTCATTCTCTCCCTATTTTACTCTTTCTGTTCCCATTTTGCCTTACCCCTAGTGCAGGGTAGAAAACCGGACGCTCTTCTGGTTGACCTCCCTGCCTTTCCTCTCCTTGCTCTCTCTCTCTCCCTCTACTCCCAGGCTCATCCCGATGCCCGGGGATCGGGTGTCGCACGGTGAAGCGCGATGTAAGTTTAAGTACATCAAAGAACAAAGCCACCGACTCAGTCAACGGTGCAGAGGATGGAGGGGGAGGGGGGGGGGGTGGAGGGCATTTCGCGCACGCACACACGCACAGGCGGGCCTACCGTCTCAGCCAGCTAAAACATAGCCATCGAGATTTGTTTCTACTCGCTCAGAGCGACCTGTGGAGCGTTGATTAGGGCACCACTTATAGCCCAAACAAAGCCAAGTCGCTAATTTTCAGTAGCCAAAATATAGCCACGTAGCCCACTCGTCCAGGTCGACGCCAAAATGTATTTTCCGTAGCCCAATTTGGCTATATATAGCCAAACCTGGCAACACTGGCGGAGAGACGCTAACGCCGTCACTAACGGCCCTGCCAATGGCGCGCGCGCTTGGGTCGACGTAGAGAACCACGTAACTGATCGCACAGCCAATGGAGACGTTTAGCGAAACATGGGACGAAGGGTTTTTCGATTCACCTAGCCATATACAGTTTTCGCTATAACGATTATGTACGGGGTTACCCTCCTTTTTGTTGCAAAATATGGACTAAGGGTTGAGAAAGGGAAAAGCACAAGCCTCAACCCGAGTCTTCCGCCTGAAGTAAACTATACTTCCTGCCCAACTTCTTTTGAGCAGGTTGTTTTGCATTTACAACTTTCATCGTAAAATCAAATGTGATTGTGCTTTTGTTGTATATTAGCACCGCCATGATGGCTCATTACAGAACTCACCGCGACCAGTCACTGTCGTCGATCGCCGGAAGCTCCCTCTCGCGTCCGATGGCGCGCAACGCCAAGTCTACCTTGTGGCTGCTGTCGTCCTCCTCGGACGCCGAGTGTCGGTGGAGGAAGTAGTGCTTGATCTCTTCCGGTATCCAATAAGGCGCCAGGCTGCTGCATTCGGAAGTGGCGCCGTCTGAGTGGCCGCTGTTCTTGGTACTGAACGACGACGCGGCGCCCATGGTCAGTGAGACACCGGATACCGCGGCCGTACTTAGACCACCCCCAGTTACGACACCAGGAGACGGGAGCACTGGAAGCGGCGGAAGAAGTGGATGGGGGCGGTCACTGTGCCACTATCTTCAAGGGCGATCAGGTACCATTTTGTTGATTTCAGTAAATTAGTTATTAGATAAACAAATGCTGTCAACGAGGATAGCCACGATGTCGCCGCTCGCTTTGAGCCCGTTCTCCCCGGTGCCACTGTCCGGGTAAACTAATACTAACGGCAGCTTTGATATTGGTTTTGACTATGCCCAGCAAGAGAGAACTCAGCTTTTTCAATGTAATTAAGCTCAGTTATAGCACATTCGAGTTCTCTTAAGCCGAGCAATAACATTGGCGTTGGCGTAAAGTACAGCCTTCGAAAGTATGGGTAGCCATTGCTTTCATAACAGCCAAAGGCGAAATTGCAGAACTCATTCCAACTTTATACGCGCCGAACTTTACACTCGACGAACATTTGCGAAACGTGCAATGGTATGAAGTTGGGCCGAATTTAAGCAAAGTAGAATGCATACATTACTAGAAAAGTTACGACGCTGGGAGAGATGTGACGTCGGACGAAGTCCCAGCTATCTACAGATACTCTTCGCTTGTGTTAGCGGGTTTTATTATATGCCTTTATTTGTTTATTTTCCTACCAATCGCACAGCTTCAACCTTCCTTCGTCAACTTCATTTCATTCCCATCAACGGCCAAACTAGACTTCTCCTTTTTAATCTCATCTAGAATATTTGCCCGATTCGCTCTCTGAAGGGGAATAATTGTTATACACTCAACGGTAACACGACGTTTCGGGTAAATGGCAATTCCCGCTTTTGTGAACCTTTCTACAGCTTGCAGGTTTGCGCAAAACTGCATTTGCCTTATTGAGTGTTCCTGTGCTTCGAGTTGTTTATTTATATCCAACGCGCCGCGATTAGTTAGCCCCCTGGTGAATTCAGATGATAGCGCAACAGAACCACGTAGGCGTTGGCCGTCCATGCGATGCCGTTACCAGTACAAGTTTTCTTACAGCTGGGAATCTTTCTTTCTGAGAAGCCCGTGTGGGTTTCCGTATTAGTTTCGTTTCACCGTCATGCTGAATTGAAAATGCCCTGTTTCTGCCTTAACGTTACGATTAGAATTTTCGGTAATCATTGGTGTCGCAATGTCTCTAGCTTTTTTAACGCGGCAGCGTTAAGGGCCCCTGTCGCAGAAAATCCTGTGTTGGCGTCGGCGTGGGTGTCGGCGTCCATGGCTGAAAAAATTATCCCCAACCACTCTGACAGCACAGGCGCTCCGCGTGGCGCAAGGTGTTAGTCAAGGAGAGAATCATCCTGAACCACCCCTAACCGCGCAGGCCCTCCGCGTGGCGCAAAGTGTTACTGAAAAAAAATTTGAATTTCTCACATTGAAATCCGCCAGAACAATGGTAAATACGACTAAACTGCAACCTACGGACATGGTGGCGTCGGATTGTAATTTGAATGTACGAGAAAACATACTTCTGTTACGAGGAAACTCAAGCAGAAACGCCTTTTCCAGCATTTCTACCATACCAACAGCGGCGCACTCGGGTAGATTACTTGGGAAAATCCTATCCAGATGGCGCTCGAGTCCTCGGCAGGTCAAATTGGGACTTCGCCTGCCTAATGCGTTTTGGACACGCGGGCGCGTTGGGGCAACAGAAAACAAGTAATAAAATAATAAGGGTTCCAGGGCGTTCACATTTTAGTATAAGACCACATACATTGCCCCTGAAAAAAAAACAGTCTTCCCAGCAATGCACTTCTGTTTAAAATTGAAGCCGACTTTGAGGGGATCTGTCTTAGCTTCATCTTTGTAAGCTGGCTTTCTCACCTTCTGTGTTGCAGTGAAGCCTACCCATAAAGAAAAATGCGATGCAAACGGGCCCGATAACGCTATCGCATTCCACTCGTAAAAGCAAAGCTTAAGCGTCCTCACAATTTTTTTCAAGCTTCTTTGTTATGATTTATGCTTTGAAACCCATACGGAAACCACTGGTAAAATGTACTCATTGCCGGCGTTCTTTGTGACGACGGTAACTAGCCGTTCAGGACGAGAGTGCCTGCATTGTGGGCTTCAAGTCCTAGTAATTCACCTGGAAACTTGCTTTTCGTGATTCGAGTCACATCTAACTACTTCGCAGTGACAAATAACTGCACAACTGCAAGCGGTTCAATGGCAATCATTAACTCCTGCTCCCATGCCACAGTATTAAATATTTCTTGAGAATTTGCATATAAATACTTTGCACCACCTTTAACTAGCTCGATTCAAAGTTTCCTTGACGTCAAACACCTAAAAAAAGAAAAAAAAAACCTTAGTTCCAACTTTCATACAACAATCGCTGTATTGCGATAGCAGTACCAGGATGGGCACATCCACTCTTTTGATTGCATGGTAAGAGGATGTCGCATTACATACCACATAAAACACTTTGCAAAAGCTTATATGGCCAGGTGGTGTCAAGATCAGCCCACCCAGTACGCAGTCTTCAGGATTGGCCCAGTCTACTCGGCGAGAAATACGGCAGTCAGGCATGCTAAACCCGATGGAAGTGATCAAAAAGGCCTGTGATGGGAATCTGTGCTGATTTTGTCTCGTTACTAGCAAACTGATTCTGCTACAGAAATGTCGCAATTACTTAAATTACCCCCCTTAGCCGAACGACGCCATGAAGCCAGACTTAAGTTTCTTTTCTTGGTTTGTAAACGTCACTTTAACATAAATACTACTCACTACTTAGTGCCACAAAGAGGCAGAACCTCAAGAGGTACACATGAACATAATTTCCGGATATCTCAACTGCACATTAATGCATACGCGAATTCTTTTTCCCCCGAACAATAAATCAATGGAACAGGCTACCAACAACCATTGTTCAAAGTGATACCGTAACACAATTTGAAAACAAGCTGAAGCAAATCATGTCCTAAACAAAATTTTTTTACATTATGTTGGATATAAAAACACGGTGTTCATTGTCTCTGCATATTGCTGTTGTATTTGTACTTTTGTTAGTTGCCTTAGGTTTTATGAATGTATGCTCAAAAAGACAGTATTTGATGTATAATTTGCGTGCATTGTGTATAATGTACATTATTTTATTAATCTTTTTCTGTGCTGTACCCCACCCCTGTAACGGCCTCCGGGCCAACAGTATGTCTAAATAAAAAATAAAGGATATTGCATATATCTGACTGTCCAGCATCACTCGGGGTTGTACAGAGCGTTGCGTGGTGGACCAACGTTATTGTGCAAAGCGAGCAATTGCGTTACGACAGCAGGATGATGGCAATGCTGATGAAGACAGTGTGATGGTGACAACATCAAGACGGATACTTCTTTTTTTTTCCTTCATTGAATAAAAGTTACAACCTCTGCCATTACGGACCGAGGCATTTCGGAAGACGGTATAATCTCGCACAAGGATAGGGCTAGCTGCTTCGAGGAAAAAGCTGATCAATTTGGACCAGTTTGACGGTGGTGTCTAGAACCAGAAACCGCTAGCTGCTAGAAAAGAAGAATAGAAGAAGCTGGCACGCTATCGCTTTTATGGGCAACTAGTCGCTATTCGAAATGACCCACGTGAAATACAATGATTAGTTGGTCTCTGTGGCCAAATGGAAACAAGCACGCGCGAACGTGCTCTGGCTCATCCTGTGACATGGAGCACGTACGAGTGAAATAAGAGTGCGATTGTGTCCTAATTATTAGAGCATAGTACAATTTTGCTGGAGGCGACAATCTATGGTATTATCAAAGACGCGTAGCTTTCTTTTCTTGAAGCCCGGAACAATGCAAGAAAGGAACCTAACGACAGCAAAGTGCCTGATCACAAAGCTCACATTAACAGCACGGCGCCGGCTCCCGCTATCAGTCGAGTGTGCAGCAACGGAAAAATAAGACGCTTGTATTCGGACAGGGGGTCGCAAATCCGCAGCAGCGGCCTGTGCGTGGATGAACCAAGGTGGCAAACGAAGTAAACCGAAAAAAAGCAGTCGAAAAGTGGACGCGTCCTCTTCGACAAAGAAAGGCAATAGATGACGCGTAGACGCATCAAGAAACTCCAGCGGCCTTGCAGAAACACCTGATTAGCTTTGCTTGCAGTAATTGACTATTGCACTCAAAACAGCCACTTGAACCCCCACATCGTCGATAAATGCGTGTAATAGTACATTAAAATGACAGATTTAAATATTGTTACCATTGTTACCTTTCTGTTTTTTAGTGGTGTTGCCCAAGGCCACTGCCCGTTCATTGTGCTGGGCGTCAGCAGTAGCCAGCCTCGGATGCCGCGGCCAGTCTAGTCGGAACCTATCCGTTCTGACCGCGTCTTGTTCAGCGAGAGGGTAGCGCGGCGATGCCAGGCCAACAAGTGGGTACCTGTTTTTTTTTTTCGAAAACCGCACAAGGCAATTGACACATGTACTATCTTCCTTGTACAAAGAAATGTATAAGCAAGAGCGAAATTGCGTCCTTGCAAATAATTCATAGCACCAGTTTCTACCAATAAAGCATATGCTATTTGCAGTAACTGATATATCAGGGTATGCTTCAGCAGCTTGTTCAATACGTGGAAAAATTGCCATGAGCATTCTACGGCGCTGCCGAGCTCATATGTTGTCAACACCGTCACTCTGCACCGTAGCTCTAAAACTAAGCAATGTTAGTGACAGCTCAGACGAATTGGTAAGTGCTCCTCTGCTCCATAGTTTCACCGTGCCATTAAACAGCGTTAGTGGCCAAAAGACGAGAAGAGCCTTTTCAATTCCACCGTTTGGAAACAGCAAGAAAATTTGCTCTGCGTTATTTACAAGAACGAGGTAAAACCCCCGAGAATAGCGATCAACTGTAGCACAATCTAGGATGCTCGTTGGAGCAGACGGTAAGCCCTAGGTCTCGTGATGAGAAGCTAAACTAGCCACATACGAGTTCTAGTCACAACGGCTTCAATGGGATTTTGCAGGCCTTTACGGTTGCTGTTTACACGAATGAACAGTCGGCTGTTGCTCCTGTCTAAAATTAAAAATGATACCTTACCCGAACGCCACTGGGGGTCTTGCCGGGGGAATGAACGCCATCTTGGAAGGCTGCAATCTTCTTCTGCTTTTTCTTCTGCTATGGACGCGTGCAGAGGCAAGTGAAGACAAAGATAAAGTTTCGGCCTTACTCTGATTTTAAAAAATGAAGCTGGTCTTACGTACCACAAGCACGATGCCATTTTGAGGCACTGCTCTGTTTTCTAGTACCAAATCTTCTTGCACAAAAAAGGACAAAAGCGAATCTACCCCATATTTTGCTTCGATACAGCTCTATTGAGTGTAGACATGCAATTTTAAACCAGCAGAAGGTATTTAAAAATGTTCACACTTCGCAGTCTTCAATTCTAGCTATGTCACCAGCAGACTTGGCGACATGCGGGATGTTCTAAGTATTAAACAGCGACACCTGGCTTTCGAGACTGTGCTTAGCGGGTGAGCGTCATTTTTACAGGATTGCTATTATTATTATTATTATTATTATTATTATTATTATTATTATTATTATTATTATTATTATTATTATTATCATCTGCTTCGCAAGATGGCGCCTAGTACGGACGTTTGTATTCTGTGCTCCCAGCCTTTTTACGGAAAACAGCAGTTTCATCGCTGTATTTCATGCGAAAAACGTGCACACGTGAAGTGTATTGCATGGCCCGACGAGGACCTCGAGCTTCTGAAGTCTGGTGAGAAATCTTTCACGTGTAACCTGTGCCAGAACGCCGACCACGCCGACATTCCAGCGGCTAGGCTTAGCGATGCCAACACGCCCGCTGCTTCCCCAACGGCGACCCCTCCACAGGGCCTCGTTCTCGTCGGGACCGGTTTTGAGGCGGTTGGTGACGTGGCGGCGCTCCGTGGCCTTCTCCTTCAGGCGCTCGAGGGAATATCCTTCCTCACCGATGAGGTGGCGCGACTGCGGAGTGACAGCGAGCGTCTGCACAGGGAAAACGCGCTGGCATCCGCTCAGCAGGCCGAGACTATAGGCGCGCTGCGGGTCGAGGTGCGTTCCCTGCGTGATGCGCTTGGCAAGCCGTCTCCCGTTTCTCCTACTGTGATGCCGCCCATTTCTCCTACTGTGCTGCCGCTCCACCCGTCCAAGAAAACGTATGCCGCGACCGTCCAGACTGCTTCGCCGAGTGCTGCCACCGCTGACCATCTCTCCAAGACAACTCGGAGTGAACGTCGGCCTGCTTGTTTTGGAGCTGGGGAGAGCAAGGCTATATCTGTAGCGAAACGCGCCCCGCGACCGAAAGCCATTTTTGTGTCCAGGCTTTCTCATAATACGACGTCTGCGGATCTGAGTGCTCACCTGTCAAACGTCGGAGCACCGCCGATTGCCTGCAAACGCCTCAAGACGAGGCATAATTCGTATGCCTCATTTCTCGTCTGCGCTGATGAAGCCGTCGACGATGAAGCGCTTAAGCGCCTGAATGACCCGTCTATGTGGCCAATGGGATGCCTGTTCAAGCCATTCCGCGGGGTGCTACACGACGGCATGCTTCATGCTTCAGAGAAGACCGCAAACGTTCAAAGTGTGTAATCTGGACATTTTCTACCAAAACGTTCGTGGACTTCGCACCAAGGCACGTGAATTTTTCTCCAATGTCATTTCGTCTTCCTTCCCCATTTTTGTTATTTCCGAAACTTGGCTGTGTGGTGACATTTCGTCTTCAGACTTCTTTCCACCGCACTACAACGTCTTCCGCAGTGACCGGGACTTCAGTGGATCTCAACAAAAAGGTGGTGGCGTACTGATCGCAGTTGACAATTCGCTGAGATGTGTACGGCGCATCGATATAGAAAGTGTACGGGAGTCGATATGGCTAGAAGTCAGCCTAGCCCGATGTGAAAAATTGTTGATTGGATCTTTCTATGTACAGCCGAATATTTCCCCTGTTTTGTTTGATGAGGTTATCTCTTCCATTGAAAGCGTAATATCCTCCCATAGTAAGCACAAAGTAATTATTCTTGGTGATTTTAATACACCAGATATTCATTGGAACACACTTAGATATTCTCATTACAATCATTACACAGAGAAGAAATGCAGCCTGTTGTTGGACTTTCTGTCCTTCTGTTCCCTTCAGCAGCATAACTTGATTGCCAATTCCTGTGGCAACGTCTTAGATCTTTGCATCTCGAATGCTCGTCTTAGATGTATATCGTTCCGAAATTTTCCTTGTGCGTACCGATAAGTTTCATCCGCCACTAAAGATAACTGCCTCTGTGTCAGCACTGAGGCAGAGCTCATCCAGTGGCATAAATGAATCCCCACGCTTTGCTTTCAAGCGTGGTGATTATCTTGGTTATATAATTTTTTGTCCACCACCGACTGGTCACTGGTTACAGACAAAAGCAACGTTGATGAACAAGTAGATCAGTTTACGGAGCTTGTTTTGAGCAGTATGCGCAAATACATTCCCCAGTAAAGGCCTAAACGCTCTAGATATCCCCACTGGTTTTCATCTGAACTCATAATTTCCCTAAAGCAGAAAGATCGCGCACACCGAAAATCTCGATTCCCGTTGCCTAATGAGTGCAGAGATGAATTCCGCTTTTTTCGGGCTCTCTGTAAACGTCTCTATATGCGGGATCTAGACTCATATATGGCATTCTTGGAAAAAAGCGCCTCCGACCGGCCGGCAGAATTTTGGAAGTATATCCGTAAGCGCTCCAATAAACATGGAGAGGGTTTTCGCTTACTTGACTCTAGAGGGGCAGAAGTCCAAGCAGTCGCGGATTGTTTTGCAGCCCATTTCTCTTCCTTATATAAAGATGCAGGTTTCAACGCTGGTGTCAGTCAGCTGCACACGACGGTTCCTACATCTAGTGCGGTGTTGTTTGATGAAGAGCTTGTCCACGAATGCCTTAGGCGCTTGAAGCCTTCCCTATCCTGCGGCCCTGACGGCATCCCCTCCGCAATTCTAAAAGCTTACGGCAGTATATTTGCTCCAGTATTGACATCTATATTTAATAACTCTTTGACTACTTCCACTTTCCCTCACATGTGGAAAACTGCTCGTGTTTTTCCTGTATTTAAGTCTGGATGTAAATCAGATGTGTCGAATTATCGCCCAATTTCTCTTCTCTGTGCTACATCCAAGATTTTTGAGCTTGCTCTTCACAACATATTGTCTTTTACTGTGAAGAACTCGCTCATTCCGAATCAGCATGGATTTCTGACCGGCCGCTCCACTATCACAAATCTCGCAAGTTTCATGACACAGATCTCCACGCCGGTACTTCAAAGGGGGCAAGTTGACACCATTTACTGTGATCTCAGCAAGGCTTTTGATGTAGTCAGCCACTCGCTGCTTCTGATCAAGCTTACGAACCTTGATGTTGACTCGTCAGTTGTGAATCTCTTGCGCAGTTATCTTCTTGATAGATCGTGTTATATTAACGTCAATGGCCAAACGTCTTCTTCTTACTTGGTAACTAGCGGCGTCCCTCAAGGGTCAGTATTAGGACCACTCCTTTTTTTAATTTTTATTAATGACGTTCTTTCTGTTATTCGGAACTCTTCTTTCCTTCTATATGCCGATGACATCAAGATTTTAAAGAAAATTCACACTGTTGATGACTGTCGCGCCCTGCAGTCTGACCTGTTTTCTTTTTCTAAATGGTGCAAGGATAATAACCTTACCTTGAATGCTGCTAAGACCAAAGTCATGACTTTCACACGCAAAACAGCAAGTATTTCTTTTTCTTATTCGATAGATTCTGTGCCGTTGTGTAAGGTCTGCGAGATCAATGATCTTGGTGTACTTTTTGATGCAACCTTACACTTTTCGGCTCACACTAAACGTGTTGCAATGCGGGGTATGCGCTCTCTTGGTTCTGTATGCAGACTATCGCGGGAATTCAAGTCTCCTACACCGTTCCGCAAATTATACACAACCATCTGTCTTCCTCAACTCGAATATGCGTCGGTCGTCTGGAACGGCTCTTCTAGATTCAACAGTGACATTATAGATCGTGTCCAGAAAAAGTTTCTAAGCATATATAATCACCGCTTTGCGAACCTGGACATTGCACCCTGTACTAGCACTGTTGTCATTGGCCTCACTTCGCGACCGACGTAATCGCGCTGACCTTCTGTTTCTCTTTAAACTCCTTCACGGTAACCTCACGTGTCCCGAACTTCTCAGCTGTGTCATGTTCCGCATCCCACGCAAGATCACCAGAGAACATAGACCTTTCCATGTTCCTGCCTGTCATCACGAACACTCAACTGTCCACAGAATACAGAATCTTTATAACGCTTACTTTCGTGAACTTGATATCTTTCATAACTCCTTGTCATCGTTCTTTTCCGAGCTTTGCCTGGTATTATAATATCATGTATTGTTCAAGTGCCCTTCTCCTCCTTTTTCTTTTGTATTTACTTTGCGCTTTGTTGTCGGTACTCTCTTCTTTTCACAATTTTTTTTATTCATTTATTGTTTAGTGATATTTCCCTGAGTGTCTTTTTTTTTGGTTTGTAATATATGCGTGCGCCAGCACTCAGACCTTAGGGTTGTTCCTGGGCACGTTAAATAAACATGATTGATTGATTGATTGATTGATTGATTATAACTAGGCGCCATCTGATCGCAAGATGGCGCCTAGTACGGACGTTTGTATTCTGTGCTCCCAGCCTTTTTACGGAAAACAGCAGTTTCATCGCTGTATTTCATGCGAAAAACGTGCACACGTGAAGTGTATTGCATGGCCCGACGAGGACCTTGAGCTTCTGAAGTCTGGTGAGAAAGCTTTCATGTGTAAACTTGGCCAGAACACCGACCACGCCGACATTCCAGCGGCTAGGCTTAGTGATGCCAACCCGCCCGCTGCTTCCCCATCGGTGACCCCTCCACAGGGCCTCGCTCTCGTCGGGACCGGTTTTGAGGCGGTTGGTGACGTGGCGGCCCTCCGTGGCCTTCTCCTTCAGGCGCTCGAGGGAATATCCTTCCTCAGCGATGAGGTGGCGCGACTGCGGAGTGACAACGAGCGTCTGCACAGGGAAAACGCGCTGGCATCCGCTCAGCAGGCCGAGACTATAGGTGCGCTGCGGGTCGAGGTGCGTTCCCTGCGTGATGCGCTTGGCAAGCCGTCTCCCGTTTCTCCTACTGTGATGCCGCCCATTTCTCCTACTGTGCTGCCGCTCCACCCGTCCAAGAAAACGTATGCCGCCACCGTCCAGAATGCTTCGCCGAGTGCTGCCACCGCTGACCATCTCTCCAAGACAACTCGGAGTGAACGTCGGCCTGCTTGTTTTGGAGCTGGGGAGAGCAAGGCAATATCTGTAGCGAAACGCGCCCCGCGACCGAGAGCCATTTTTGTGTCCAGGCTTTCTCATAATACGACGTCTGCGGATCTGAGTGCTCACCTGTCAAACGTCGGAGCACCGCCGATTGCCTGCAAACGCCTCAAGACGAGGCATAATTCGTATGCCTCATTTCTCGTCTGCGCTGATGAAGCCGTCGACGATGAAGCGCTTAAGCGCCTGAACGACCTGTCTATGTGGCCAATGGGATGCCTGCTCAAGCCATTCCGTGGGGTGCTACACGACGGCATGCTTCATTCTTCAGAGAAGACTGCAAACGTTCAAAGTGTGTAATCTGGACATTTTCTACCGAAACGTTCGTGGACATCGCACCAAGGCACGTGAATTTTTCGCTAATGTCATTTCGTCTTCCTTCCCCATTTTAGTTTTTTTCCGAAACTTGGCTGTGTGGTGACATTTCGTCTTCAGACTTCTTTCCACCGCACTGCAACATCTTCCGCAGTGACCGGGACTTCAGTGGATCTCAACAAAAAGGTGGTGGCGTACTGATTGCAGTTAACAATTCGCTGAGATATGTACGGCGCATCGATCTAGGAAGGGTACGGGAGTCGATATGGCTAGAAGTCAGCCTAGCCCGATGTGAAAATTGTTGATTGGATCGTTCTATGTACAGCCGAATATTTCCCCTGTTTTGTTTGATGAGGTCATCTCTTCCATTGAAAGCGTAATATCTTCCCATAGTAAGCACAAAGTGATTATTCTTGGTGATTTTAATACACCAGGTATTAATGGGAACACACTTAGATATCCTCATTACAATCATTACACAGAGAAGAACTGCAGCCTGTTGTTGGACTTTCTGTCCTCTGTTCCCTTCAGCAGCATAACTTGATCGCCAATTCCTGTGGCAACGTCTTAGATCTTTGCATCTTGAATGCTCAAGTCTTAGATGTATCTCATTCCGAAATTTTCCTTGTGCGTACCGATAAGTTTCATCCGCCACTAAAGATAACTGCCTCTGTGTCAGCACTGAGGCAGAGCTCCTCCAGTGGCGTAAATGAATCCCCACGCTTTGCTTTCAAGCGTGGTGATTATCTTGGTTTATATAATTTTTTGTCCACCACCGACTGGTCACTGGTTACAGACAAAAGCAACGTTAATGACCAAGTAGATCAGTTTGCGGAGCTTGCTTTGAGCAGTATGCGCAATACATTCCCCAGTACAAGCCTAAACGCTCTAGATATCCCCACTGGTTTTCATCTGAACTCATAATTGCCCTAAAGTAGAAAGATCGCGCACACCGAAAATCTAGAATTCCGTGGCCCAATGAGTGCAGAGATGAATTCCGCTTTTTTCGGGCTCTCTGTAAACGTCTCCATAAGCGGGATGAAGACTCATATATGGCATTCTTGGAAAAGAGCGCCTCCGACCGGCCGGCGGAATTTTGGACGTATATCCGTAAGCGCTCCAATAAACATGGAGAGGGTTTTCGCTTGCTTGACTCTAGAGGGGCAGAAGTCCAAGCAGTCGCGGATTGTTTTGCAGCCCACTTCTCTTCCTTATATAAAGATGCAGGTTTCAACGCTGGTGTCAGTAAGCAGCAGACGACATGTTCCTACATCTAGTGCGGTGTTGGGTGAAATCCTTGTCCACGAATGCCTTAAGCGCTTGAAACCTTCCCTATCCTGCGGCCCTGATGGCATCCCCTCCGCAATTCTAAAAGCTTACGGCAGTATATTTGCTCCAGTATTGACATCAATATTTAATTACTCTTTGACTACTTGCACTTTCCCTCCCATGTGGAAAACTGCTCGTGTTTTTCCTGTATTTAAGTCTGGCTGTAAAACCGATGTCTCGAATTATCGTCCAATTTCTCTTCTCTCTGCTACGTCCAAGATTTTTGAGCTTGCTCTTCACAACATACTGTCTTTTATTGTGAAGAACTCGCTCATTCCGAATCAGCATGGATTTCTCACCGGCCGCTCCACTATCACAAATCTCTCAAGTTTCATGACACAGATCTCCACGCCGGTACTTCAAAGGGGTCAAGTTGACACCATTTATTGTGATCTCAGCAAGGCTTTTGATCAGCCACTCGCTGCTTCTGATCAAGCTTACGCACTATGATATTGACTCGTCAGTTGTGAACCTCTTGCGCAGTTATCTTCTTAAATGATCGTGTTATGTTAACGTCAATGGTCAAACGTCTTCTTCTTACATGGCAACTAGCGGCATCCCTCAAGGGTCAGTATTAGGACCACTCCTTTTTTTAATTTTTAATTATGACGTTCTTTCTGTTATTCGGAACTCTTCCTTCCTTCTATATGCCGATGACATCAAGATTTTAAAGAAAATTCACACTGTTGATGACTGTCACGCCCTGCAGTCTGATCTGTTTTCCTTTTCTAAATGGTGCAAGGATAAGCTTACCTTGAATGCTGCTAAAATCAAAGTCATGACTTTCACACGCAAAACAGCAAGTATTTCTTTTTCTTATTCTGTAGATTCTGTGCCATTGTGTAAGGTCTGCGAGATCAATGATCTTGGTGTACTTTTTGATGCAACCTTACACTTTTCGGCTCACACGAGATGTGTTGCAATGCGGGGTATGTGCTCTCTAGGTTTTGTATGCAGACTATCAAGGGAATTCAGGTCTCCTACTCCGTTCCGCAAATTGTACACAACCATCTGTCTTCCTCAACTCGAATATGCATCGGTCGTCTGGAATGGCTCTTCTAGATCCAACAGTGACATTATAGATCGTGTCCAGAAAACATTTCTAAGCATATATAATCACCGCTTTGCAAACCTGGACATTGCACCATGTACTAGCACTGTTGGATTGTTGTCATTGGCCTCACTTCGCGACCGACGTAATCGCGCTGACCTCCTGTTTCTCTTTAAACACCTTCACGGTAACCTCACCTGTCCCGAACTTCTCAGCTGTGTCATGTTCCATATCCCACGCAAGGTCACCAGAGAACATAGACCTTTCCATCTTCCTGCCTGTCATCACGAACACTCCACTGTCCACAGAATACAGAATCTTTATAACGCTTACTTTCGTGACACCGAACGCTTACTCTCTAGGTTTTGTATGCAGACTATCGAGGGAATTCAAGTCTCCTACTCCGTTCCGCAAATTGTACACAACCATCTGTCTTCCTCAACTCGAATATGCATCGGTCGTCTGGAATGGCTCTTCTAGATCCAACAGTGACATTATAGATCGTGTCCAAAAAACGTTTCTAAGCATATATAATCACCGCTTTGCAAACCTGGACATTGCACTATGTACTAGCACTGTTGGATTGTTGTCATTGGCCTCACTTCGCGACCGACGTAATCGCGCTGACCTCCTGTTTCTCTTTAAACACCTTCACGGTAACCTCACGTGTCCCGAACTTCTCAGCTGTGTCATGTTCCATATCCCACGCAAGGTCACCAGAGAACATAGACCTTTCCATGTTCCTGCCTGTCATCACGAACACTCCATTGTCCACAGAATACAGAATCTTTATAACGCTTACTTTCGTGAACTTGATATCTTTCATAACTCCTTGTCATCGTTCTTTTCCGAGCTTTGCCTTGTGTTATGATTTCATGCATTGTTCAAGTGCCCTTCTCCTCCTTTTTCTTTTGTATTTACTTTGGGCTTTGTTCTCGGTACTCTCTTCTTTTTCACAATTTTTATTTTTATTGCGATAGCAATTATATGGACACTCAAAAGCAGATTTCTGCCGTCGGCGTCGCCGTCGCCGTCGGCGTCGCCGTCGCCGTCGCCGTCGCCGTCGCCGTCGCCGTGAGGTTCCGTATGACGTCATTTGGAGATGAAATCGTCGCCGCGCGCCGAACGCTGTATGTGCGAGTGAAAGGGCGCGAGGGGCGCGTCTTTCACGGGGAGTGAACGCACGGCGGAGAACAAACGCGCGTTCTGCGCCGTGCTCGCTTAAGGGCTGCAGAATTAGGCGTCTCGTTTCTCCTTTACAATCACCATATATGTAGAGCAAACGCGCCTTCTTCAGACGCGCGAGAGGCCGTGGGGGAGGGGGAAGGAAGGGACGCGACGTTTAGCTGCGGCACCAAGTGCCTATTTATATGAGAGGCTCCAGCAACAGTCACCAACGCCGCACGCATTTTGAGCTAACGCGGGCAAAACGCCGATGGCGTCGACAACAGTTCTGCGTGTTGTTGCTACCAAAGCCGCTCACCTTACTTCGTATGACATTGCTGTGTTGCTATCGCATTCATTGCTTCGCCCTTAGGGCGAAACTGTGACATTTTTTTATTCATTTATTTTTAATGATATTCCCCTGCAGTGTTTTGTTTTTGGTTTGTAATGTATGTGTGCGCCAGCACTCAGACCTTAGGGTTGTTCCTGAGCACGTTAAATAAACATGATTGATTGACTGATTGATTGATTATTATTATTATTATTATTATTATTATTATTATTATTATTATTATTATTTATTATTATTATTTATTATTATTATTATATTATTATTATATTATATTATATTATTATTATATATTATTATTATTATTTTATTATTATTATATTAAAGAAAACCATAGTGCATGCTCTCGCGTACAGCATATTGCGATATGGAATCACCGTATTCGCTTTCTGCGCGTTGCGATGGCAAACACGAATTGACAGCTTATTAAAAAATATTTTGAAAAGTGTTGCCTATGGCTGTGGCCAGGTGTCAGATGAAAATTTATTTTCAGCATTAGGTTTTCCTTCATTTCAATCGTTATTTAAGCAAACTGTTGTTCTTCGTCATTTTTGGAACGACCAATTCAGAGAGAAATACGTAGCCCCTCGACTTTTGGGGGACAACAAGCGTTTTAAAGTTCCTCGTTCATCAACTAGGTATGGTGAGGCACGACGATCTGTCTATGTGCCAAAAATCTTTAATGATCTGCCTGACGAAATTTTCTCGGTTCAGTCAAAAAGGGCTTTAAAGAAAATGTCATCTTCCATTTGAGTTTTTCTGTTTTGTATGGGTATATGTTTATTGGATGTAATTTGGTTGCCTTAACCTGTACGTATATATATATCTGTGAAAAAATGTTCACTACGTTGTCTTAACATGTTTTTAATTTTTGTTTTTTGGTCTATACATGCGTGAAAAAAATGTTCACTACGTTGGAATAACATGTATTTATATTTGTTGTCTATGTAAGCGTGAAAATATGTTCACGCTACATTGGAATAACATGTATCTAATTTTTTTTCTTTGCACAATTTTTTGTCGGCATTAAGGTAACGTCTGTATGTATATACGCTGACCTCATCGCTGTTGCCGGCGCTGCCGGGCCTAGTCACACAAGCCATTCAGGCTTCGACAGGCCCGCCTACTTTGTATTTGTTCTTGGTGTGCATAAATAAATATTATTATTATTATTATTATTATTATTATTATTATTATTATTATTATTATTATTATTATCCGTAGCCACGTAGCCCACAAGATCTGAACCTTTTTCGGATGCTAAAATTACCGAACTTACGATCACTTTTTGTTCAGACAGTGGTACTCAAACATTTCTGGACCGATACATTTAAAGTCCCCACTGTGTCTTGCCGTCTTTTACGCCATACAGCCAGTTTTTCAGTTCCTCCCACACGTACCAGATTTGGTAGATATACTCGAGCATATTATGTTCCGGATATATTGACACGTACACATGTTTATCTTTCATCGGTAGCCGCTTTCCACACTGGCTGACAAATGTTAAACGTTATCGCTCGGCGCAGGACGCGCCTGCATTGGAAGCTTCTCGGACGTTATCAATGCTTCTATCCGTCGTCTGTGGTCACCGACGCCCATGTAATCTGATTGTATGAGCGACGCGAATTGTCTAGAACTTTCTGGAAGACACGCGGGCATCAGGGATTAATCTGGAACCTTCGATGACTCAGGTATAAAAGCCGACGCGTTTCGCCGCTGATCAGATTTTCGACGACCGCCGACTGTGTTCGCCGCTTTCGTTGTGCTTTGAGTGTACCTTGCTTTTGTGGGCACAGGTTCGCCCAATAAACAACCAGTTCCGTTGTACAGTTTTACGACTGTTTTCTTCAGCGTCACTACTACGTGACATCTGGTGGAGGTGCTAGTGCGTTCATGCAGCGAACGCCCCCGCAAAGCCGCGATCCAAGCCCTAAACCGGAGGACAACGCCAACGTCACCAAGGACCAGCGAGCTAGCCGTAGGCAGCAAGGACTTCTGCCGGAGTACGGACTTCTTCCCGAGAAGACCACAGCGATCAAGGCCAAGTCAAAGACCCTAATGGCAGCCCCAGCGTCCCCCATCCTGCTGCAACAACCTCGGGAGCCACCGACTTTTCGTGGATCATCGGCTGAAGACCCTGAAACCTGGCTGGAGACGTACGAGAGGACCGCGACGTTCAACAAATGGAGCGACGACGACAAGCTGCGCCATGTGTATTTTTCATTAGATGATGCTGCTCGGACCTGGTTTGAGAACAGAGAGACCACCCTGGTGACGTGGGACCTATTTCGTGAGAACTTCATGAGGACTTTCACGAATGTCGTGCGAAAAGAAAGGGCCGAAGTTTTATTAGAAACCAGAGTGCAATTGCCGAACGAGAACATCGCAATCTTCACGGAGGAGATGACTCGCCTCTTCCGCCACGCCGACCCCGATATGTCAGAGGAAAAGAAAGTTCGGTTCTTGATGCGGGGCGTCAAAGAGCATCTATTCACTGGATTGATGCGCAACCCGCCCAAGACTGTGGCAGAATTTGTTTCGGAGGCCACAACCATCGAGAAGACCCTTGAAATGCGAGCCAGGCAATACAACCGCCGTGCACTGACAAACTACGCCGAAGCTCAAGCTCTAGGCGCCGACGACCTGCACGAGACGATCAGAGCGGTTGTACGGGAAGAACTACAGAAATTATTCCCAAGATCGCATCCTCAGGTGACTTCAATCGCTGACATAGTTAAAGAAGAGGTTCAGCGATCACTAGAAGTGCCAGAAGTTCCGGTATCGCCTCAACCACAGCCGCAAGCGATGACCTACGCCGCCGTCGCCCGTCGTCAAGGCCCCCATCCGCGCTCGCGCCAGGGCCCCGTAACGCCGCAGTTCCGTCGTCCACCGCCGCCGCCGCCAGCACGCCCGCCCGTCACCCAGCGCAGCTCCCAGCGGAAGACGGACATTTGGCGCGCCCCCGACCACCGCCCGCTCTGCTATCACTGCGGGGAAGCCGGCCATGTCTACCGCCGATGCCCATACCGCGAGATGGGCCTACGAGGGTTCGCCGTCAACGCGCCACGTCCACAGCTTGGCGAGCGACCACGTGACATCGCCGACTACCTTGCCGGAGCCCAGTGGCAACCACGACGGCCCTCACGCTCGCCGTCACCAGGCCGCTACATCTCGCCGCATCGCCGCCTGTATGCCGGCCCAACCCGGGGCCGATCTCCCAGCCCATACCCGGGAAACTAAAAGCAGCAACCGATGGAGGTGCGGTTGCTGTACGACGCAATGCCGAAGATCCTCCGCCGCCGACGACGACGACGATTCGCGAATCATCACGACGAGATATCAGCACGCCGCCTAGCAACAGCCTTGACAGCACATCGCCGCCGAACGAAGACCTTCCGACGCGACGTAGCAGCAGCAGAGCAAGCCGACGCAGCCGTGATCCGACGCCACGAATTAACCGCAACGCCAGACGCCGGTCTACCGATCTAGACGTGCTCATCGATGGTCATAACGTCACCGCTCTCGTCGACACTGGCGCCGACTATTCAGTTTTCAGTGGCGCGTTCGCCGCCAAGTTAAAGAAGGTGCAGACGGCCTGGCAAGGATCCGATATACGGACAGCGGGAGGTCACCTAATAACGCCGGCTGGAATCTGCACAGCGCGAGTCACGGTAAACAACCGCACTTACCCAGCGAGCTTCGTAATCCTGCAGCACTGCTCCAGGGACGTCATCCTAGGCATGGACTTTCTACACCAACATGGTGCAGTCATCGACTTAAGGTCCAAGTCGATAACGCTTTCAACACACAAAGCGATACCGCCGGATACATGCATCAGTTACCATGCCTTGAATGTGCTTGAAGAACAAGTCACCGTTCCGCCTCACTCCAGCGTAATGATTTCCGTCGGTACGGAAGTGCCTGCAGACATGGAGGGCGTCATCGAGAGCGATCATCACTTACTGCTGTACCGTGAAATTTGCGTCGCTAGAGGCATAGCTGAGCTACGTGCAGGGAAAGCAACGGTGATGCTCACGAACTTCAGCCCCGAATACAAGCACATTAACAAAGGCACCACGGTTGCCTACATCGACGAAATAGTACAAGCCAGCAGTGCTTTCGCCTTCACGGATTCCAGTGCACCCGCAACGACGACTATAATACCTGAAGCAACTTTCAACGTTAATCAGAACCTTCCCAGCCATAAGAAAGAACAACTAAAAGCTCTGCTCCTGCAATACAAGGATTGCTTCTCGTCGTCGTCAAAAGTTCGACAAACCCCTGTCGCCAAGCACCGAATCATAACCGACGAAAATGTCCGCCCACTGCGTCAGAGCCCGTACCGAGTTTCGGCACGCGAACGCGAGGCCATAAGGCAACAAGTCGACGAAATGCTACGCGACGACATCATCCAGCCGTCCAAGAGTCCGTGGGCGTCCCCCGTGGTGTTAGTGAAGAAGAAGGATGGAACCCTACGTTTCTGCGTCGATTATCGTCGCCTCAACAAGGTCACGAAGAAGGACGTATACCCCCTTCCACGGATTGACGACGCCTTGGATCGACTATACAACGCAAAGTATTTTTCGTCGATGGACCTCAAAACCGGCTACTGGCAAATCGAAGTCGACGAGAGGGACCGGGAGAAGACGGCCTTTATAACACCAGACGGACTGTTCGAGTTCAAGGTCATGCCGTTTGGTCTTTGCTCGGCACCTGCGACTTTCCAACGCGTCATGGATACAGTACTGGCAGGCTTGAAGTGGCAGACTTGCCTCGTCTATTTGGACGACGTCGTTGTGTTTGCCTCAAGCTTCGAAGAACACCTGCGGCGCCTTGAAACAGTTCTTCAAGCAATCAAAACCTCCGGACTCACGTTAAAGCCAGAAAAGTGCCGCTTCGCATATGAGGAGCTCTTGTTTTTGGGCCACGTCATCAACAAGTCTGGAGTGCGCCCCGACCCTCAGAAAACTGCGGCCATCTCCAACTTTCCTCTGCCCGCTGACAAGAAGGCAGTGCGTAGATTTCTGGGACTGTGCGCCTATTACAGGCGCTTCGTCAAGGATTTTTCACGGATCGCCGAGCCACTGACGTACCTCACGAAGGCCGACGTCGAGTTCAAGTGGGAGATGCCGCAAATCGAAGCATTTGAAGAACTGAAGCGACGCCTACAATCGCCGCCCATCCTTGCGCATTTCGACGAAAATGCCGATACCGAAGTCCACACCGACGCAAGCGGCGTAGGACTCGGCGCCGTGCTTGTGCAGAGGACTGATGGACTAGAAAGGGTTGTAAGTTACGCTAGCCGGTCGCTATCGAAGGCGGAAGCAAATTATTCCACAACAGAAAAGGAGTGCCTCGCCATCATCTGGGCTACATCAAAGTTTCGCCCCTACATCTATGGCAGGCCCTTTAAAGTTGTGAGCGACCACCACGCCTTGTGTTGGCTAGCTAACTTGAAGGATCCTTCAGGTCGCCTCGCACGATGGAGTCTGAGACTTCAAGAATTCGACATCACCGTCGTTTACAAGTCCGGGCGAAAGCACTCTGACGCCGACTGCTTGTCTCGCGCCCCCGTCGAACCGCCGCCACAGGATGACCAGGATGACGACACTTTCTTGGGACCCATCAGTGCCGACGAATTCGCCGAACAACAGCGAGCCGACCCGGAACTAAGAAACCTTGTAGATTACCTGGAAGGCAAGACCGTCACTGTGCCGAAGGTGTTCAGGCGAGGATTTGCGTCGTTTTTCTTGCAAAACGACATTCTCCTAAAGAAGAACTTCTCGCCTCTCCGAGCCAACTACCTCCTCGTGGTACCCTCAGCATTGCGTCCAGAGGTTCTGCAAGCTCTCCATGACGACCCAACGGCTGGACACCTCGGTTTTTCCCGCACGCTCGCAAGGATACAAGAAAAATACTACTGGCCTCGCCTCTCTGCCGACGTCGCCCATTACGTAAGGACATGCCGAGACTGTCAACGACGCAAAACACCGCCGACAAGGCCAGCCGGACTTCTACAGCCGATCGAGCCACCTCGCCGACCGTTCCAGCAGATTGGGATGGACTTACTGGGGCCTTTTCCGACGTCGACGTCCGGGAATAAATGGATCGTCGTAGCTACGGACTACCTCACCCGCTACGCCGAAACAAAAGCCTTGCCCAAAGGCAGTGCTGCCGAGGTAGCCCGATTCTTCGTTGAGAACATCCTCCTGCGTCACGGTGCCCCAGAAGTCCTCATCACCGACAGAGGTACTGCCTTTACGGCAGAACTAACTCAAGCCATCCTGCGATACAGCCACACAAGCCATCGCCGGACCACCGCCTACCACCCGCAGACGAATGGCCTCACCGAGCGCCTAAATAAGACCATCGCCGACATGCTGGCAATGTACGTCGACGTCGAACACAAGACGTGGGATGCCATCCTTCCGTACGTGACCTTCGCATACAACACGGCCGTGCAAGAAACGACGCACATGGCGCCGTTCAACCTGGTCTACGGAAGGAACCCGGCAACGACGCTTGACGCCATGCTACCGGACGTCACCGACGAAGAAAATCTCGACGTTGCCACCTATTTGCAGCGTGCCGAAGAAGGTCGACAGCTCGCCCGCCTGCGCATCAAGAACCAGCAGAGGACCGACAGCCGACACTACAACCTTCGACGACGCTACGTCGAGTACCAGCCCGGTGACCGTGTTTGGGTCTGGACTCCGATACGCCGACGAGGACTTAGCGAGAAGCTGTTACGTCGCTATTTCGGACCATATAAGATCACCCGACGTATTGGCGCACTGGACTATGAGGTCGTGCCAGACGGCATTTCGCAATCACAGCGGCGCCGGGCACGACCTGAAGTCATCCACGTGGTGCGTCTTAAGCCTTTCTACGCCCGCTGACAAACTTAGGTACTTTGTTACTTTGTTATTGTTTTTTGTTATTTTGTTTATTACGCATGGTTTTGTTTTCGCTTTCGTGTTTGTTTGTAGCATCGGGACGATGCTTTTTAAGGGGAGGGTATTGACACGTACACATGTTTATCTTTCATCGGTAGCCGCTTTCCACACTGGCTGACAAATGTTAAACGTTATCGCTCGGCGCAGGACGCGCCTGCATTGGAAGCTTCTCGGACGTTATCAATGCTTCTATCCGTCGTCTGTGGTCACCGACGCCCATGTAATCTGATTGTATGAGCGACGCGAATTGTCTAGAACTTTCTGGAAGACACGCGGGCATCAGGGATTAATCTGGAACCTTCGATGACTCAGGTATAAAAGCCGACGCGTTTCGCCGCTGATCAGATTTTCGACGACCGCCGACTGTGTTCGCCGCTTTCGTTGTGCTTTGAGTGTACCTTGCTTTTGTGGGCACAGGTTCGCCCAATAAACAACCAGTTCCGTTGTACAGTTTTACGACTGTTTTCTTCAGCGTCACTACTACGTGACAATATTTAATGCTCTTCCCTCTGAAATTACGTCCTGTGAATCTGTACGCGATGTTCGCAAAAACTTAAAGGAATTATACGTGGAATGATTATAGGCGTGACATCTTTTATCTACGTCATTATGAAATGTGTCATCGGTTAATGCCTGTCTTTTTGACTTGTATTTTATCGTCCGCAAGTAGCAAAAATTTCAGTGTCGCTTTTATTGTATTTTTCTTCTTTCTCTATTTTTTTTTCTAAAATAGTCAGTTTTTGTGGCTGAGTTTTGTTGCTGACTGTCGGGTTTCGCGTGAAAAGCCGCTGCGATGGCTTAGGCGAACCTGATTTCTCTCATTGTATCTGAAAGAATTGTTAATAAAATTATTATTATTATTATTATTATTATTATTATTATTATTATTATTATCAAAGTGGCGTGCTCAAAGTGGCGTGTAATTTGGACATCTTTTACCAAAATGCTCGTGGACTTCGCACCAAAGCAGGTGAATTTTTCTGCAATGTAATCTCATCTTCCTTTCCGATTTTTGTTATTTCTGAAACTTGGCTGTGTGGTGACATTTCGTCTTCAGACTTCTTTCCACCGCACTTCAACGTCTTGCGCAGTGACCGGGACTTCAGTGGATCTCAACAAAAAGGTGGTGGCGTCCTGATTGCAGTTAACAATTCACTGAAATGTGTACGGCGCATCGATATAGAAAGTGTAAGGGAGTCGATATGGCTAGAAGTCAGCCTAGCCCGACGTGAAAAATTGTTGATTGGATCGTTCTATGTACAGCCGAATATTTCCCCTGTTTTGTATGATGAGGTCATCTCTTCCATTGAAAGTGTAATATCCTCCCATAGTAAGCACAAAGTAATTCTTCTTTGTGATTTTAGTACGCCAGGTATTGATTGGAACACACTTAGATATTCTCATTACATTCATTACACAGAGAATAAATGCAGCTTGTTGTTGGACTTTCTGTCATTCTGTTCTTCAGCAGCAAAACTTGATCGCCAATTCCTGTGGCAACGTCTTAGATCTTTGCATCTCGAATGCTCAAGTCTTAGATGTATCTCGTTCCGAAATTTTCCTTGTGCGTACCGATAAGTTTCATCCGCCACTAAAGATAACTGCCTCTGTGTCGGCACTGAGGCAGAGCTCCTCCAGTGGCGTAAATGAATCCCCGCGCTTTGCTTTCAAGCGTGGGGATTATCTTGGCTTATATAATTCCTTGTTCACCACCGACTGGTCACTGGTTACAGAAAAAAGCAATGTTAATGAACAAGTAGATTAGTTTACAGAGCTTGTTTTGAGCAGTATGCGCAAATACATTCCCCAGTACAGGCCTAGACGCTCTAGATATCCCCACTGGTTTTCGTCTGAACTCATAATTGCCCTAAAGCATAAAGATCGCGCACACCGAAAATCCAGAATGCCTGATGAGTACAGAGAAGAATTCCGCTTTTTTCGGGCTTTCTGTAAACGTCTCCATAAGCGGGATCAAGACTCATATATGGACATTCTTGAAAAAGAGCGCCTCCGACCGGCCGGCGGAATTTTGGACGTATATCCGTACGCGCTCCAATAAACATGGAGAGGGTTTTCGCTTACTTGACTCTAGAGGGGCAGAAGTCCAAGCAGTCGCGGATTCTTTTGCAGCCCATTTCTCTTCCTTATGTAAAGATGAAGGTTTCAACGCTGGTGTCAGTCAGCAGCACACGACGGTTCCTACATCTAGTGCGGTGTGGTTTGATGAAAAGGTTGTCCACGAATGCCTTAAGCGCTTGAATCCTTCCCTATCCTGCGGCCCTGATGGCATCGCCTCCGCAATTTTAAAAGCTTACGGCAGTATATTTGCTCCAGTATTGACATCTATATTTAATAACTCTTTGACTACTTCCACTTTCCCTCACATGTGGAAAACTGCTCGTGTTTTTCCTGTATTTAGGTCTGGATATAAATCAGACGTCTCGAATTATCGCCCCATTTCTCTTCTCTGTGCTACGTCCAAGATTTTTGAGCTAACTCTTCACAACAGATTGTCTTTTACTGTGAAGAACTCGCTCATTCCGAATCAGCATGGATTTCTCACCGGCCGCTCCACTATCACAAATCTCGCAAGTTTCATGACACAGATCTCCACGCCGGTACTTTAAAGGGGGCAAGTTGACACCATTTACTGTGATCTCAGCAAGGCTTTTGATGTAGTTAGCCACTCGCTGCTTCTGATCAAGCTTACGCACTTTGATGTTGACTCGTCAGTTGTTAATGTCTTGCGCAGTTATCTTCTTGGTAGATCCTGTTATGTTAACGTCAATGGCCAAACATCTTCTTCTTACATGGCAACTAGCGGCGTCCCTCAAGGATCAGTATTAGGACCACTCCTTTTTAAAATTTTTATTAATGACGTTCTTTCTGTTATTCGGAACTCTTCTTTCCTTCTATATGCCGATGACATCAAGATTTTAAAGAAAATTCACACTGTTGATGACTGTCACGCCCTGCAGTCTGACCTGTTTTCCTTTTCTAAATGGTGCAAGGATAATAACCTTACCCTGAATGCTGCTAAGACCAAAGTCATGACTTTCACACGCAAAACAGCAAGTATTTCTTTTTCTTATTCTGTAGATTCTGTGCTGTTGTGTAAGGTCTGCGAGATCAATGATCTTGGTGTACTTTTTGATGCAACCTTACACTTTTCGGCTCACACTAGAAGAAGAAGTGGCGATAGAGAACGTTTGTGTTTTCGGCTGTTCCACTTTTCTGTAGTTTTTTAATATTGTGTGTACACAGTGATCGCGTCATCCTTCGGGATGGCGGGCACACGTCCCGTGCAGCTTCCCGTCGACGCAGTCGACCAAACTGCTGCTCGGCCAGCTGGTGCCTTCTTTGGTACGGCCATCACCAACGTGGAGCTTCCAGATTCGGCGGATGACTCCACGGTGACTGAGATGGATTCCGACAGTAGCAGCTTCACGCCTGTTGAATCGCGCCGCCTGAAAAGGAAGTTGCGCCGAACATCAACAGCTGGTGAGTCGACTACAAAGACTGTTGACAAACCTGGCGTGTTGCGCCGGACATCAGCAGCGAGGGATTTGCCTACAGAGAATGTTGACGCACCTGACGGATTTTCTGTGGCTTTCGTAGCCACAACGGAGACGGCTAATTTAAATACCATTAACAGACAGCGGTTGACCCAATTTTTCGACCAGGTGATTCCGGGACAAGTCCAAGAGGTCAGAATCAACGCATGGAAGAATGTCCTTACCGTAGATGTGAAATCTCAGGCGTCGGTGGACAAGCTGAAAGAAATTGGAGTGTTAGGCGGTATGCCGGTCCACCCCTATCTCTCTCATGGAAAACGGACTTCCACTGGAGTTATTACAGATGTAGATCCTGAAATAACTGACAGTGACCTGCGGGCACTCATCAATTCTACGGCCAGGATTGTCGACATCCATCGTTTTGGCCGATCACGGTGTGTTAAAGTAGTTTTTGAAACCGACTCTATCCCATCCCACGTCAAGGTGGGCTATGTGCGGCATCCTGTCCGTCTGTATGTTCCCAGGCCTGTTCAATGCCACAAATGCAACAAGATTGGCCACGTGAGTGCTGTTTGCAGAAACGAAATATCCTGCCGTCGATGCGGCGGCTCACACCAGCATGATACTTGCACGACAGAGACTGTCAAGTGTACCAACTGCTTCGGTGCTCATGAGGCGAAGGCTAAAGACTGTCCTATGATGAAGAACGAGAGGCTCATCCTGAAGAAGATGGTAAAAGACAACTCAAGTCACCAAGAAGCGGCTGCGTCGATTCGTCGCCGCAAACGTCGTTCCCGAAGCCGACGCTCAAAGTCACACGCCACTAGTTTGGCTGAGCCACCGTCACAGAAACTCTCAGCTCAGGTGCCTCAACGTCTTGAGCTACAGAATAAGACACCGCCTGCTGCAGCGCCCCATGTTACCACGGTGGTTCAGAAAGATGCAGGTATATTATCCACCTCCTCTGATGTTGAATGGCCTGCTCTGTCATCCAAGGTCGTCGAACCAACGCGTCCAAGATTCCATGCCGTTCCAGCGGACAATGTGGACAAGCCGGAAGGCCAGCAGGTGAACGTTCTTCTGAAACAGCTTGTACACTCCATGCGCACGCTGCTTTCAGGCCTCAATACGCCAACAGCAAGGGTTGTTGTTCAGTTTTTGGAGGCAATTGAGCCGCTCTTGGCGGCACTGCACTAATTCGTTATGGCGCTACCACACAGCCCCTCCTCTGTGTCGATGCGCATACGTCGCAGTGTAGTTATGCAGTGGAATGCCCGAGGTCTGCGTGGTCGCCTGAGTGACTTCCGACAGCGCGTCCAGAAATACCGCTTCCCTGTGATTGTGATATGTGAGCCCAACATGCCTTCTGCTTTCCGCCTTTCTGGATATGTATTGCTGTGGTCTCGAGAAGCTGATGAAACCAGCAAGGTGTTAGTGTGCATACGCCGAGATATCTCACACTACCGCCATGTCCTACAGCCCCATAACACGAACCACTACGTTTGCTTGACGTTAACGCTTAAAGGACGGGTCTTCTCTATACTCGGCGGCTACATTCCACCCAGAGTTCACATTGATTTCTCGTACCTGTCTTCAGCAATCCAGAGTTGTACAGCTCCTCATATTATTGTGGGCGACTTCAATGCTCATCACCCCCAATGGAGAAGTGCAGTGATGAATAACCGAGGCAAAGCCCTGTCCGACTTTATGCACTCCCAGGATTTCGTCAATGTCAACGATGGCTCTCCTACGTTTCTGCGTGGCACATCCTACAGTAGCTGCTTGGACCTGACGTTTGCTTCCTCACGACTACAGTCCTCTATTAGCTGGTTCAGTGATGTGGAAACACATGGCAGTGATCACATACCAACGTATATCTGCGTGAAGTGGTTCGCACCTACTTCGTCTCATGTGCGGTGCACAGACTGGCCCACCTTTAAGACATTTGTGGAGAATTCCTGTGCGGATCTCGAGTCACCAACCCAAATAGAAGGCTTGATCACGTCCGCCCTCGGTGAGGCCACGCGGAACTTATGTGCACCGACGCCGGGGTCTCCTATCGACGTGGAATTCGAGAGGTTACGCGCAGTCCGACGGCGCGCTGAAAGGAAATACAGAAGGACGAAATCTACGTACGATCTCGCCCTTTGTCGCCGAGCTCAACGACAAATAAAGCGCCATCTCGAGAAATTAGGAAGGAAGCGCTGGAGGAAGTTCTGTTCATCACTGGATCCTCGCAAGCCGCTGTCACGTATTTGGCATGTAGCTAGGAGCCTGCGTTCTCCCCCACAAGAAAGGTACCCTTTCAGTGCTCTGGCCCTTTACCAGCGTTGCACTGATGTAGAGGTAGCGGACGATTTCTGCAAGATGATTGTGGGCACAACTCGGCCAGCCTCAATTCAATTCGAGGTTTTTGCGCCACCTTCCCCCAGTGACCACTACGACTTGCTCTTTACGATGCCTGAATTAGAGGCTGCTCTTGCGTCGTGTCGCCATTCATCTGCCCCTGGTCCTGACGGAATTTCATATTCGTCTCTCTCTCACCTTGGCAGGGCTGGTCGCACTGCGCTGCTCAATTATTACAATGACACATGGGTCACCGGTATTGTTCCGGAGCAGTGGAAGATCAGCCGCCTGGTTGCTCTCTTGAAGCCAGGAAAGACTGCTTATGAGCTTACCTCATACCGGCCAGTTGCATTAGCCAGCCGTGTTGGAAAAGTTATGGAACGAATGGTCCTGGCGAGACTCGAATGGTTTCTGGAGAGAAATGATCTTTATCCGAACATGATGAACGGCTTTCGGCGAGGTCGTTCTTCGATTGACAGCGTCATTGACCTCGTTACGACAGTGGAACATGAAAAACATCGACGCCGACTTGTCGCCGCTGTTTTCTTAGACATCAAAGGGGCCTACGACAACATCCTTCATGAAGCCATTCTCGATGCTCTAGATGACTTGGGAATTGGCGGCCGGCTCTATCTGTGGATTGTGAGCTATCTCAGCGGCCGTTTCGTTTACATGTCCACGCCTGACGGAGAGACTAATCGTCATCAGGTATGCCGTGGAGTTCCTCAGGGAGGAGTCCTCAGCCCAACATTATTTAATGTGGCCCTGATTGGCCTGGTGAGCGAACTTCCAGCTCACATCCACATCAGTGCATATGCAGATGACATCTGCATCTGGGCTTCTGGTACAACACGCCCACAACTACGTGCGAGATTACAACGTGCTGTGTCATCTACTTCACGATACCTACGGCGTCAGGGTTTGCTCTTAGCTGCTGAGAAATGTGCTGTGGTTGCATTCACGCGAAAATCCGTCTGCCGCTATCCGATCTCCATTAACGGTGTTATAATACCTTATGTCTCCCACCACAGATTCTTGGGCATTATCATTGACCGTGGTTTGTCGTGGTCGAGGCATGTGAATATGTTGAAGCAAAAACTTAATCTGTTTTGCCATGTTCTTCATTTCGTAGCAGGCATGAAATGGGGCCCCACGGAAGGCTCCCTACTACGACTTTATCAGTCTCTATTTATAGGCTACATTCGATACAGCCTCCCGATACTCTCAAATTTGAGTATTTCCTGCTTACGGACATTAGAGAGCGTTCAAGCGCAGGCACTCAAAATATGCCTCGGCTTGCCACGGCGTGCCTCCAACAAAGGCACAATTGAGAAAGCCCGCGTATGCCCATTATCGGTATACCTGTCCCACGAACCACTTTGAGTATATCTACGCTTACTTACACGACACCATTGCCATCCATTGACATCGGTTCTACATGAGCGGTCGGACAGCAGTTTCACAAGTGCAGTCCGCAGCCATCTACCCCACATAACATCAGGCTATGCCCTTCCATATGACCCCGTCAAACCACCGTGGGTGATGACTCACCCTTCGGTATGCGTGAACGTCCCCGGCATACTAAAGAAATCAATGGTTCCCGTTAGCGGACTACAACAACTTACTTTGGCATACATCTGGTCAGAATACCAGACCTATGTTCATGTTTACACAGACGGGTCCGCGTCATCAACGGCATCGACAGCAGATGTGGTGATACCAGCCCAGCAGATGACTCGAGGTTTCATTCTAGATCATAATTCAACTTCAACCGCTGCAGAGCTTGTGGCTATACGGGAAGCGATTCACCACATCTGCGGGGAAAGACCTCAAGAGTGGTGCATTTTCACGGACTCAAAACCCGCGCTGCAAATTTTGAGATGCTTCCTGCGCCACACCGCATATCAGGTTCTGGCACTGCAGATCGCCGAGCTACTTTCATGCGCTCAAGAAAAACACCACCGCATAGTGTTCCAATGGATCCCAGGACACTGTGGGCTCAATGGTAATGAGATGGCCGATGCTGAAGCAAAGCGTGCCCTCAGCAATGGCCTGCGAACTGTAGTGCCGTTCTCTAGACCAGACATCACATGCCTCCTGTCGAAATTAATGAGGAGTGCGACGAAAACATACTGGGCCCAGCCAGACGCTCGTCACGTTCGCCTTAAAAGGTTGGATCCCGATATGCAATTTCCTGTTCTGCGTGGAATTCCACGCCCTCATACATGCTTGATACACAGACTGCGACTAGGCGTCGCTTTCACGCGCAAATATTTGCACATCATTGGACGGACAGACTCCCCGGAATGTTCAGTGTGTGGTGTTATAGAGACTATAGACCATGTGCTCGTGGTGTGCCCTGAGTATGCACGCGAAAGACTCACACTGGCAACCACCTTGAGGCATTTATATAATAGACCACTGTCGGAGGACCTCTTGCTAGGCGCAGGGCCACAGAGTTGCCAGACAACAGAGGCAATGCGTGCTTTTTCACGCTTCTTAGGCGACACGGGCCTGGACTCACGCTTGTGATAATCATCTGTGCAATGTGTCCTTTCACCTAGTTCCTCCCATTATCATCCCCCATTGTGACCCTCTTTCTTCCCCTCCTCCCCTTCCCTTACGTAGAGTAGCAGGCCAGATGCTCCATATTCCGGCCGACCTCTCTACTTTTCTCACATCAATAAACAAATTCAATTCCTAGATGTGTTGCAATGCGGGGTATGTGCTCTCTAGGTTTTGTATGCAGACTATCAAGGGAATTCAAGTCTCCTACACCGTTCCGCAAATTATACACAACCATCTGTCTTCCTCAACTCGAATATGCGTCGGTCGTCTGGAATGGCTCTTCTAGATCCAACAGTGACATTATAGATCATGTCCAGAAAAAGTTTCTAAGCATATATAATCATGGCTTTGCAAACCTGGACATTGCACCATGTACTAGCACTGTTGGATTGTTGTCATTGGCCTCACTTCGCGGCCGACGTAATCGTGCTGACTTCCTGTTTCTCTTTAAACTCCTTCACGGTAACCTCACGTGTCCCGAGCTTCTCAGCTGTGTCATGTTTCGTATCACACGCAAGATCACCAGAGAACATAGACCTTTCCATGTTCCTGCCTGTCATCACGAGCACTCCACTGTCCACAGAATACAGAATCTTTATAACGCTTACTTTCGTGAACTTGATATCTTTCATAACTCCTTGTCATCGTTCTTTTCCGAGCTTTGCCTTGTGTTATGATTTCATGCATTGTTCAAGTGCCCTTCTCCTCCTTTTATTTGTATTTACTTTGCGCTTTGTTGTAGGTACTCTCTTCTTTTCACAATTTTTGTTTTTATTCATTTATTTTTTAATTATTTTTCCCTTAGTATTTTATTTTTGGTTGGTAATGTATGCGTGCGCCAGCACTCAGACCTGAGGGTTGTTCCTGGGCACGTTAAATAAACACTATTGATTGATTGATTGATTATTATTATTATACGAAGGAATATCCTGCAGGTCAGCTACTAGGAAATGTGCATAATTTCTATTCCTTGCGCTGCTCTAGTTTCACTGGTCCACATAAACAAAGATATTATAGCCGAGCAATGTGAACATAAAGCCGACACTACAAAAATAACTAGTACAAAATAAACAAATATTACTATGGACCATTGGCCTTTAGATAATTCTTTTTTAGAGACATATCAACCCAGTACGCGTAGTTGTGTCATGGAGGTGCAGTTTGAAATTAGAAATAAAAGGTGAACAGAAACAGGGAACAGAAACATCGCCCTGGGGTGCTATGCAGGATGCGCCGAGTTTCTTGTTCGCACGAGTTTCACCCGAGTTTGCTCGATGGCAGTCAGTGAACGGAGATAGCAAGGAACGTGCAAGAACAGCAGGCAAAAAGAAATGTCGAGATAAAGCCGCGTATGAGAACATGAGCGCACCCTCCGCGGCACAGTGATTCTGTGTTTCAAGCACAGAAGATTGCGCAGCAAAACGCGCCAGCGCCGCGTATTGTTATCAACGTATTATCACCATTTAGCAATACCGTGACTGTACCGCTGTCTATCTGCACACTTGCCGTGAGCCACTTGCCACGCCTTTCTAGGGCGCGTAAAGGGCGTGCCTCCTCTTTAGAGCATTATCTTTCTAACCTCCGTCGAATGCGAACAGGGCACATGCGGTGCATTGTTGCGCCTACACTTTCCCTCAATCGATTACGTTAAAATAGAACAAGTAAAATAAGAAACACCTTATTTCTTGAAGTATCTGTTTTTCGTTTGGAATGCCATAAATGTTTGATGACAAACAGAGATCGAGCGAATTATTAAATTTTGAACTTTTTTGCCGCGAGTGGCGACAGTGAGGCGAAAGCTTAGAAGCGGATACATTTTAGAGGGTCGCACGCACGAGGGAGTTCATACGGTGAGCAGTCGCCAGGGCCACTGCAGTGCTATCCTTGATAGGGTGCCTTGATGCCCGCGCGCATCGAGGCACTCTAATCATTGATAAAGTCAGTCATGACAGTGATCTTTCCATTTCCTGACTATTAGGGGAATGGCAACGCAGCGCTACGGCATGGTTGTTCACCACAGGTGCTTCACTTAGGCGGCTATTAAGGCCGCCGCTTGACCAACTGAAACGACGGGAGCAACGGTTGTCACTGCAAAATGGCTGTGCGGTATTCTAGGGTCCGTAGTGACGCAGCACAGTGAAAATGCGCCCGTTTATCGGCGAGCGGCAAGCCTCCGCGATGCATTGCAAAGAAGAGCGCGCTGCCCAGTGACACAATTCATCGCTTGTCATCGCTTGCCTAGTGAAGGTGCCTCCGTTCGCATGTATACGCAGAGTTTGAGTGTGTTGTTCTCTCCAATGTGCTTGCCGATTGCCTCTGCTGCTGAGCTAATAGTGATCGCAGATAGATATAGTAACGACAGCGCAGCAATCGCATTTTGGCGGGTGATGGCTCCTATGTGCAGTTAGGAAATTAAACTTCGAACGCAGGAAGGGGTTGCAACTATTTAGTGTGGCGTGCTTGTGATGAAGAAATGCCAGCGCACTGGGTTTAAAAAAGCGAGTGTTTCTCGGCGCTGACCGTGTTTGCGACACTGCAGATCCGATACACCACCGATGACAGAGCAGCCATCTCAAACAACAGCTGCGATACCTTTACGTTGGAAAACACTACGCACTGCTCAGCATCGTCATCCACCACGGCGCATCGACGCCTTGCAAGCAGCTACATTGCCGTTCCGATAATTATTTGCTGTGCACTACGTCGCTACAATGCAGACAATGAACCATGTTGTGGGGCCATCACATCCTAAGAAGATAGATGCATGAGCCAGCGAAAGTCGCCGCTTTGTTTTGAATAGTGGTTCTCAGTTACAGTGCACCACCGATGACAGTGTGCTGTGCGTATTTTCTGTCGGCGGTCAAGATTGTTGATGCCTCTCAGTTCCGCACCACGCCGCTGTTGCCGGAAAATAAGTTGGGCGTGGCCCAACCATGGCGGGCGCGCGCACAAGAGTTACATGCCTCGCGCGGGGCGTGACGTATGGTTTTGATTGACACGCGAACTCGGGCCAAACTCGTACATCGCGAAACCCCCCTCGAGTTGAACTCGGGAACATGGTGGCGGCAGCAGCAGCCTGTGTAATCGCATCCAGCGGCAGCAAGCATCAATATGACCATCTGGACCCGTTCACCTACATGTCCGACGTAGAGTTTCAGCGTCATTTTTGCCTTTCCAAAACGTGAGTGCGCTGGCTGTGTGACGAGTTAGGCGAAGACCGTCGTCTTCGGAGATAGGGTGGCGGGCAAATTATGCTTTCCCAGCGTAGACTGGTGTGACTAGGCTGCGGAGGAATAGTTCGTGCGATCACTTCGGCTCTCTCCTGTTTCAAGCAAGCTCGTCCACCGCGCCCCAGCCCCAGGCCAGGTCCGGCGTCGTCATTGGAGTACTGGAGCACCTGCGAGCACCTGGGGTTCAACCCGGACTAGCCAACCTGCGCAGGCGAAGTAGTCACATTATATTGGGAGACTCAGAATGGACGCCGGGCTGCCTTCCGGTGCAACAGGTGCCGAAATCAGTTTTGGCAGGTACACGGTACCGCTGCATGGCACGGGCAGAGAGGCGAAGGAAGTTACTGCGCCAACACGGACCGCCTCGGCCGTCCGAACGACCACCTCTCCAGGCGGCAAATGATTTGGCTCACGTACTGCGTGAGCAAAAGCGTAGACATATGGATGTTGAAAGAGACCGTAGACTTGTTTCCTCTATCGGAGCACGCCATCGCCGACTGGAGGAGCTACCCCCGTGAGGTCGCGAGGGACGAGCTGCTGGCGCGAGCTCCACTCGGTGGCCCCGGGAAGACAGCGCAAATTGACGAGTGCCTTCTTCGCGGCGAGCAAAAGTGCAATCGAGGCCGCCTAATGACGGGCGACGACGTTCCGCCGAGCCGCCAAAACTACGGTGGTGTTAAAGTAGGCGGCCCATGGGTCTTCGGCATGGTTTGCGCGACCTGAGGGGTGCTGCTACTTTTCAAGGTCGACCGACGAAAGGCGGCGACGCTAGGCGCCATTATTGCAGCCAATGTTCAACCGGGGACCATTATTCATAGTGACGAATTGGCCGCATACAACTGTATCCCAAAATTAGTGGATGCTAACGGGGCCATTCCTCAATCTGCATTGGGAGACAGTTAACCACAGCGTGCACTTTGTGGAAACCAACACGGGCGTTCACACGCGAAAAATAGAAAGTTATTGTGAAAAAGTAAAGCGCCACCTCGTCAGCAGTGGGTACAGAGTAACTGCACTGATGCTGGAGTCCCACCTGGGATGAATGTGGTGGCACTCAACGGCCACGTGCGCTGCAAGGACCCTTTCTTGCGTTTGTTAGAAGCCACGGATTTCTGGGGCTACCCAGTATAAAGACTCTTTCCTGCGGTTGAAGGTGCGACACAATGTAATAGAAAATAATGTGTAGTTTTTTATCCTTGCATGAGTGTTTTCCGACATTCATGAGTGCTTACACGGTAAGCGCGCGGCAAACCACTTCTGCGCTAGCCGACGCTCCCTTCCTCTCGAAGCCTTACTTTAGCGCGAGCAACGAGCGATCTGTTGAAAGCCCAGTGTAAAAATCAGGCGCATACCAATCTGTGCTCGGAAATGATAGCGCAAGCACGTAGGGAGCCGCGCCAATTAAATCAAGAGGAAAGAGAAAGAGCAACGAGCGATCTGTTCAAAGCCCAGTGCGAAAACCAAGCGCACACCAATCTGTGCTCGGAAATGCTAGCGCAAGCACGTAGCGAGCCGCGCCAATCCACTCCAGAGGAAGAAAGAGGAGGGCGAGCGTGCCCTCGTGGTATAACGCGAAACGATTAAACTACAAATTAGTCTAATACACATTCAGTGCACAATTTGTAAACTTTAAAACACCTATACCCTACGGTAATGTGACTAATATCATTGTACTAAATGCATTTATTTGATAACTTGCTTGTGCCTCTAATGCACTCGGTGGAACGACAAACAAGTGAAAGAATGCACGACCATGCACCGACCGTATGATCACGTGAGCCCCAGTTTGTCGACCGCCCATATGGCAACGCCCAAGAGATGATGGCCACCCAGAGTGAATCTAGATAAAGCAATGAAACTGGAGGTGCGCCGACGGACAAACTTTGTCTTGTTACCATTAGTTCTTTCATCTTGGGGCGTCGCTAGAGCTCGTGAAGATACCGAGTTTCGCCAAACTCGGGGCATCCTGCATAGCACCCCTGCTGCCGATTCACAATGCTAGCGGGATTAGTAGCGCCGCGTGTGGTATTTCCGGCGTCGCATCTGCATGGAAAACTTTCGGTGTTTGTTGATACCCTGTGAAATATTACATAGCATTAGCTTGCCGTTTACAGTCCGTTCGATTCAAAGCTCTGGGAACACACAGCAGCTTGACTTCGTGCACACTTCAAGACGATTGCATGCGCTCAACACAACTCGAGTTTTCTGTTAGAGACCTTCAAAGTGGATGAATGCGGCTTATTACTCTAATAAGATATGTGCGACCGATGGTGGGATCGAATATCTGTCTTCCAGAAAATCAGCGCGCTGCTCTAAACATTAGGTTTGATTGGACGCTCGCTTCATTTGTGCAATAGTCGTTCTTGAAACACTTTCGCGCACTCTTTATAACAGCTAGCGCTTTGAGACTCTATGTGAGATTAACCGGCCTTCGGGAACGGTTCACTTTTTTCGCCAGACGAATACCTAGAGAATGTTTGAGGTGTACCTATAATGCTATTGCATTAAAAAGGGTAAAATTATTTCAGTATACACGCAACATCAGACAAGTGTAAGTTAAATTTTCTGTTGTTGAACCCCTCTAGGACAATAAGGAATTACAGATTGAAGGAGTTCGGTTCCTTGCCGGAAGGGCCACTTAACAAGAAGGAGATATTCTATTGTCGTGTGTCACCACGCGTGATCACCTTTCTGTTAGGTGACCCATAGTGCAAACATGTTTTGAGCAAGCGTGTGTCAGGGGTTTAATTAGATTTAATGCAGTAACAAATGCACTGACGGGAGTGGTGCGTGGACGTAGTGTGTTGCCGTTAGATAAATAGTGTATAATAAGTAAATCTGTATTTTCTTGGATCGAACCCAAGTTGCCTAGCGTAGCAGTAGGGAATTCCACCGTCACGGCGAAAAGGGGTCATTTCCCAACATTTCGGTGCTCGTCATTATAACCAGTAGTTGCAAACTGCTTAGGTATGTGCCGCATGTTCATTGTTTATTTTGATGTTTCCTCAGGCCAACTCTTGTGTACGTTACGCACACTTTACTCTGACCCTTTATCTATAAGGTACTGAACGTGTACAGCCATTTGTAAGCATTTATTTCGTTAGGAAAGTGAGCCCTCAACCCCGCCATCACTGATTTCTGCCAAAGATAGCTACTGCACGTATTTCTATCCTCCTGTGTGTGTACAACTTTCATAAAACATTCATTAGTATGCATGGACACGACAGAGAATGGTTTTAACAATAAGTAGAAGTACGACCTCCTATACGCCGCAGCATGGACGCAGTAACGATTTTCAATTTTTATAATGTTCCGCACAGCAGTATGTTTCAAGCGCAGTTTTCCGAAGAGGCATCAAAAAGGAACTGCTTATGAGCGACAAAGCAAACTCTAACACAGAGTAATCACTCTCGCCTTTTGGCCCTAAGGCTTTTGGCCCGCCTGTTTCCTAAGGCCAACATGGCCAATACGCTCAGTTTCGGAGGTCATGGGTTGAGATGATACTACGTGGTGACAAAGCGCACGGATCGGCTTCGCTGGCTACGCGTCACAATGCTTTCTTTCATTTCATTGTCATCCTCCATTGTCCTAGCTTTGTCAACACCAGAAATGCTAATGGCAACCGTCAGCAATACGAACTGCTTAATGTGTCGGCATGCTCTTTATGGATGACCTCAGATGCATAATCTCGCTTCGTTCGTGTATTGCTGTGGCAACCACACACGAGCACAAATACAAGAAATACACATATTCCCCTGTCACAAGAAACGCACAAATTACTCTGGATGTCCTTTTATTCACGTCATTAAACCTAACGTCATCGATGCAACAATCCGCAAAGCATACTCTGCGCCTTCACACGAGCATAATGTTGATGACGCCCCGATGAGTCTTTTGAGACCAGCTTTAATACCAAACAAATACATCTTATAAGTGTTCCTCAAAGGTCATAGGTGTTAAGTAACATCATTTCAGGTACCACAGGCGTGAGTTGACATAAGTTCAAAAATATGTGTCACTAGTACTTTTTAAACCGATGTTTCTTTACGCTTCATAATTGATGCAGTAAAACATGGCGTTGAAAACAAATCATAACGAGAGTGATAAAGCAAAGCCAGATTTGCATTATTCGTTTTTTTATTTATTAATACGTCGGGGTCACAGGGCTGGGAGAGGAATTCTGTGATTGGTCAAGAACGCCAACAGTTGGTTGCGGGTGAATGGAAATAAAATTACATTGCACACATCGTACGTCAAGTTACATAAAATGCAATTCCGCGTTTTGTGGAAGCTACGCTTATCGTGAATTCAAAACAAGTCAGTTTGACCTGCTGTAACTTACTTTATTGTGGCAAGGAGGTAAACAACCATACTTGCTGTCCCAACGGGCAGCTGTATGTCCCAATAAAAAAGCGTTAATTTTTTAGTTTTTATGCGAAGTTTTATGCATTAATGCTGACTTGTACGAGACAAAGTCGATACCTCTAATAAACAACGGTCCAATTAATTTTAAATTTGCAAGACGAACGACATCGTCGGCCAATCGTTCATCATTAACAAAGTGCAGCTTAAACAGGTGACGATCATTGTGAACAATGAGTTAGAAAGGAATATTTCGGCACGATTCCCAGATTTTTTTTTATTTTGCCAGTTTTCGAGAAACTGCTACAACTAGTGAAAAAGACAAGACAGGCTCGCGCAGAAAAATGAAAATTAGGCCAGTTGAACGCTTGTGAAATCTGATGAAACCGCAGAGCTCCGCAAGCCTCGCTGTATTGCGCAGTGGGTTTGACGCTCCCCTTCGGACCCTGAGTACCCGCGTTCAAATCCCACCTCGCCAAGAAAGTTTACATTGTTATTTTTCCTTTCTCTCTGTGTCTCTCTCTCTTTCTTTGTATCTCGCTGTCATTTTCTTTTTCTCTCTGCTATAGCAAGTTGTGTTTCAACCGTCGGTACAATGCAATCATATGGTTCCCATAATTGCATGTTCTGCAAGTGTAGGTGTAAAGTGCAGTGGTTATGACGCTCGCCTTCGGACCGTGGGTACCTGGGCTGGAATTCCTCCTCGCCAAGAAAGTTCATTTTGTTTCATTTATTTATTTATTTCTCTCGCTCTCTGTCTGTCTTTCTCTCTCTGCACCTCCTATGCTCTGCTTTCACTCTTTCCTAGCTCACGCTCTCCCAGCTCACAACGAGACCGAACTAGCGAGGCTTCAACAGCTCCGCTGTAATAGAGAGGAAAATAAGTTCTCTCGCATTTTCACAAAATCTCCCATAGGATAAAAAACGAAGTCGTGTCTGAGTATACGAGATCGAGTTAGGCGTACAAGCACTGTGCAATGATAGGGTGCTGCCGTTTGTAGGCTGACGAACCAGGGCATTAGCTCGAAATTGAACGAATAAATGTGTGTGCGCGTAGTATGCCTGAAAGAGACATTAAAGGCAAATATTAAGTGAAGCTAAAGTGATAGAGGAACGCCAGAGAATGGCTATGGCGTCAATGTTATCGCGGACAGATATTTAGTAAACGAGAAATAGAGGTAAATGCCAGACACGATTGTAGAGTGCCCCTCCTGGATATTGACGTACTAGCCTGATGACGTAAAAATTTGTGAAAAGCTACGCAAGGGGGGTGTATCCAATACCTTCCATTTGTAGTCGTATATATATATATATATAGGCCAAACAAAAGCTTGCGATAGCACACACACAAAAAAAAGGCATGAGTAAATGGGAAAACATCGAATCTCCTCTTGAATTTAGCATCTGCGGGTCTATTTATTATTTTTAAATACTGCAGGCCAACTTGGCCCGAGCAGGATGGGCAGATACATATGATAATAAAAACAATGAAAAAATTATACATACAATGGTACAATATTCAAGTAATAGATAACAATACTCTATAAATACAAAGCATCAAGGATAGAAAAAAGCTACAATGAATACATATTAAGTAATGACGCATTATCACGTAGGTAATCAAACCCAACATCAGCAGGAAAAAAACCCTCCCGACTAACATAAAATGTGCTCCTCCAGAGACTGAACGAAATTTGGCGACATTATTACTGATTCTTGAAGTATATTCCAGTCCTGTATGGTTCTCGGAAAATAACTGTTTTGGAATGCTTTAGTTCTGGCAAAAATTGGTTGCAAAAAATGAGCTCTAGTGTTTCTTGTTTGCCTTGTTGTTACAGGGCGAAGGTATGGAAGATCAGTTAACTTCGTGTAACCAGTCATTATATTATGAAGAAATTTTATGCGATGGAATTTCCTTCTAGAATGTAAGGAAAAAATTTAGTTTTTCTTCATTATTTCACTTGGGGAATCAGATCTTCTATATTTATTAAAGGTAAATCTGGTGGCCTTACGCTGAATCATTTCGAGCTGATTATTATCATTTATCGTGTGTGGGTCCCAAATTTGTGACGCGTATTCTAATTTTGACCGTACATTTGTGTTTACAGCGAGCAAGCGCACACGAGGAGGAGGATTACGAAGCGTTCTGCGTAAAAAGCACAACTTCTTAAATGCCTTCGAACATGTCTCCGATATATGTTTAGACCAGGTTAATTTATTAGTAAAAGTAACTCCAAGTTACTTGTAACTGTCCACGGTTTGAATGGGAGAATTGCTGGAGCAATACTCAAATAAGCTGGGGGTCTTTTTTTCTAGTGACTCTTAGCAAAACTGTTTTCTCTACATTTACTGCATATCCCAAGAATGACACCAAGTACTTGTATTATCAATGCACTGTTGGAGCAAATCGTGATCATTGGTAGAAGATTGCTTTTTCAGTTTTTTCAGCCTAGGTAAGGCACCTTTTGAAGCAACAACAGTATCGCAATTGATACACGTGTGAAATCTCAGGGTTTCACCAATAAAACATATGCATACAGCTGTGGACGTCAATCACAGATAAATTTACCTGAGAAAAAGGAAATGCTATTTTGAACCTAAGCGCTCTTTATTTTGTTAAATCTTACATTCTTATTATTGTTATTTTTTGTCATATATCTTGGAAGACAACCTTTTCATTTTCTACGTTCTTATATATACGTTGTGTAACCAATAATATTATTGGGTAGTCAGCGCCTCTGTTAGTACATAATTCCGAACTTCAGTGCGACACTGTATTGATGTCATGAACATAGACCAACTTGCCCAAATCACTCTTGCCCGCAGGGGCGTCTGCTTAAGCAGGCGTTTGGTGTGTGGCGACACCAAAGACCTGAGCACATGAGTGCTGGCCCCTTCCGCGTTTACCCGTACGTGGCTTAGCCGTGTCCGGGGAAAAGAGGGTCCTGGGGGTTGAGCCGATCGATGCCGAGTGTTTGGTCCTTGAAGGCCCCCCGGCGGAGTCAAAACACATGTTTGGCCTCTGCTTCACGTAGACGGCACCCCGGGACTGACCGGCTCGGGGGAAACCGGTAGTCGTCTTTTCCTATCTCTCTCTACCCTCATTTTCATCTTTCCCTTCCAATTTTAATCTGTCCTGTCCTCTCATCCTTTCCATTCACTTCGAATTTTCCCAGCGGCAAGGGTTAACCTGGTGTGGCTGTCCTACCTTGGGTATACCATATTGGGTTATATAGGAAGGAGGTTAAAAAAAACTGGAGTGGCAGCCCCCGCAGTTTCTTACCAGCACAGGTGAAGCCCCCGCTTGCCTATACTTCTACTCTGAAAGAGGGCCGTGACAGCTAAAATCTGCTAGCAGCTCACGTCCTTTTGGTCAGTTATTACAAATGCTAGGCTAATTTGAAACTAAAATCTCGAACGCTTCGCCGAAAATATTACCTTTGGCTGTGTATTAATATCAATATGTGCCATACAACTTGAAAATAACTAAGGGCTTTCTTCTGAAACCAGTGACAGAAAGGGAGACGTCCAACGATATCTGCACGGCTAAATTATCCGCTTTAAAACAGCACGGAGTGGGAAGAAAGTGCTTCGGAAGATCTCGTTTTTTCTCGGCGCATCTTTTCATACGTGTCATCAGCCTGGGCACCACGCATTGCGTCGTGGTTGCTTAGGAGAAGCAGTCATGGACAGGCCAGCGCCCGTGCAACGCCCTACGAAAGCCCAGTGCTTTCTCTTCAATGTGCCGGTTTCAACGCCGGTTGACGCCATCATTGACTCCGTCGAAGAAGTCGTAGGTGCCGGAGGTTTGCAGTATCTCCAACATCACGGCGGCAACAAGTTCCTGGCAGCTGTCCGCTCCGCGGCTCAGGCAGCCAAGATGGCGGCGAAAGGCTCTCTGCTACTCGCCAACAAGATCGTACCGCTGGAACGCATGGGCACTGCAGTGGTTTATGTGACGGTGTATCGTCTTCCACCCTGTGTCAGTGACGACGTCCTGACTGCTGCACTTGCACCGTATGGGAAGTGCCGAGGCATTTCCGATGTTGTTTTCAAGGACAGGACGGACATCAGCAATGGCAGCCGACTGGTCAAGCTCGAGATGGTAAAACCTCCACCGAATTTCATCATGGTGACTGGCTTTCGGGTAATGCTGGAATACAAAGGAATGAAGAGAGTGTGATCCAAGTGCGGCGCAGAAGGTCATTTTGGAGCCTCCTGCACGTCATATCGATGCGCCCGATGTGCCATTTTCGGCCATCCCACTGCAACGTGCAATGCACCATGCAGACGTGGCAATGGCGAGCGCGCCACTGTTGACTGCGTGCAACCACGTTTGTATGCTGCTGCGGTGGCACCAGCAACGCCCGCACAACCAGCTCTGGAGGACAACGCACCTGAAGGAACAGCGCAGACGCAAACCACCGATCAACCAGGAGAAGAAGAAAGTGCACCAGAGGTGCCTACGCCAGCGTCCGCCGGTGCGAGCGACGCAGCGTCTTCTCCCTCTACTGACGCGGAGAGCTACGAGACGCTACCTGCCATAATGTCGTCGTCGGCAACGGAAGATGACGAGGAGCCTGCGTTAGACGCCCCGCTTACGCGATCACAGCGAGAAAGGCTTCTTACATGTGCTACAACACCGAACGCTGGCGAGGACGCAGATGGACGCCATCTCGGCATCTCCGAAGTCTCGGCCGGTCCGTCGAGGATCACGCCGTTTGTCAAGACAACGACAGCGCTTGCGAGTCGTACCAGTGCGGCGGTGAAGGAGAGACGCACGCGCTCGCAAACGGCATCTGAAGACGCCAAAAGAATTCTGTCTTCAGAGAGTTCTACGTCATCAGAACCAACGGCAACATCCTCCAAGAAATGCAAGAAAATGCCACGAGACACCACTACCATGGACGTTGTCTCCGATTCGGAGACGTACTAACGATGGCGCCTTACACCGCTCCTGCTGCTCGTAAGGGCTGCTTATCCTCTACTCCCCACTACGAAGCTGGCGCAGCGTTCACGGAACGATTCTTGGTGCAGACATGGCGTTCCCGTCCCTGTGCGAGACTCTGCAACCTTGGTATTTTAGGAATCAGCTTGCTTCCGACTAACCTGTGTGAGGAACATAATCAGTGCCTGTTTCACGTTCGCTGCTATGATGCTCCTATGCTCTTTTTTACTACGCCGTGGTCTGGCTGTTGCAACGATGTACGATGCCCATTCAGTGCGCAACTTACCTATGGTAAGCCATTTGCCTTAGATGATTTTGTACGCAACTTACTCATTCACCATGTATTTGCACATAATGACACTTAACGCACAGGGATTTCGTAGCAGAGACAAACAGAGAGAAGTAATTCATTTTGCCCGCGAGAAAAAAGTCGATCTCTTCTTTCTTCAGGAGTGTAACTTAAGGAACAAGCAGGAAGTTAAAAAGTTTTGTGATGCATTTTCTGTAAAAGCATATTTTTCATATAGCCCTGGGCGATGTCGAGGTGTAGGAGTTGTTTTTCGTAGGGTGCTTCTACACGGAAGTCACCGCCCATTTGATTTAGAAGGTCGTGTGATCGCTTTTGATTTCTTTTGGGGCGAGAGGAAAGTTCGGGCATTGAATGTCTATGGGCCCGCCGTACGTCAAGATCGCAATGACTTCTTTGGTAGACTCTCCCCTTTTTTGTTAGACAACCATCCATTTTTCATGGTTGGCGATTTTAATTGTGTGATCGACCCTATGCGCGACTCGCGAGGGCCAAGGCAAAACGCTTCCAATGCGCATGCAGCTGAATTATCTCGTATAGTGAAAGAATACAATTTATCAGATGCCTTGGTACACATGCATGGCGAAAATTTTGGGGCCACATGGCAGCAAAGGCAATCGCAATGTCGTCTAGATCGAATGTGATTCCCCCCTGAATTAAAATCGCAAATTGTCCAATGCAGCATCCTCGATCTTCCTGCAGACGCAGGATACATTTCAGATCATCGAGCTTTCACGATCGTGCTGAACCTCGAAGGAAGGCCAGGTGAACGCACCGATATGTGGAAACTAGACATTGCTTCTTTGCGTGACCAGGTGACTCTAAGCCAACTCAAAACCGCAATAGCTACATCAGTAAGCGATTATGAATGTAATATCAAAGCGTGGGATACTTTAAAAGAAAGGTGGAGGTCGGCATGCATAGCAGCTAGCAGGAAACGCAAAAGAAATAAGACTGAGCAGCTTTGTGAGTGCCTGAGAAGGATAAGAATAGTACGAGATGGTGGCTCCCAAACACAGCTAATGTACGAGTACCTAGATCACCAGCGCGAACGATACCGTATGCTTATGAGCTGGTACTCTCGTACCTCTGCAAAGGCGTGGATGACAAACAGGCCAATTTCTGATCCTGAGGTACTGCGGCTGGCTCGTACGTCCAGCAGGAAGCAAAATGGCAGCTCATATATTGAAAAGGTTATAATAGCGGATGGCACAGAGAGCGGTGCGAGACGAGATATCGAAAGAATATTTTGGAACTGGTTCTCAGACGCATTTTCATCAGAAAATACTTACAATGCCCAACTTTTAGGTGAAGAAATATATGACTTTTTGTAATAATCTACCCCACGTGGACTACACAGAAGGCAAGAATTTATTGTCTCCAACAAATTCGCAAGAAGTCTTTGATGTTATCCGATCTATGACCAGTGGATCAACACCCGGTACAGATGGCTTACCAGTCGAATTTTACCGGTCCTGCTGGCCAGAAGTAAGCACGGCCTTGGTATCTCTTCTTAACGGAATTCTTGCACGGGAAGGTATTTCTAAATCGTTTAATCGGGGCCGCGTGATACTCTTGCCAAAGCCAGACTCCAACCTTGCCGAACCCTCATCCTGGAGGCCCATAACGCTGCTCAACACAGACTATAAGATATTCACAACCCTTCTTGTAAATCGCATGAAGGTATTATTGCCTAAAATAGTCAGTGTGCATCAAATATGTTCCGTGCCTGGTCGGAGTATATTTTCATGTCTCCACTTAACACGTGATATCATACAATACACAACAGCGCGTGAAGCTTCAGGAGTATTGGTAAGTTTAGATCAAGCCAAAGCGTTCGACCGCTTAAAAAACCTGTACTTATTTGAGGTGTTATGATGCTATAAGTTCCCCGAAGGGTTTGTAGATATCCTGCGGATGTTGTATTCGGGAACAACAGCCGAGATACCACTTAACAGCACTTTAACTCCTAGATTTGATGTGACAAGGGGAGTGCGGCAGGGCTGTCCTTTGTCACCTCTATTGTTTGTGCTTGCGATTGACCCATTGTTAAGGCGTTTTAGCGAGAGCTCGCTTATATGGGGTCTTCCTTTGCCGGGAAATGGGTGCATAAAAATGTCAGCGTATGCGGATGACATTACTTTGTTCTTACGGGATGGGGATAGTCTTGTAGATGTATTTCGTATTTATAATCAGTATGCATCATTGTCAGGGGGTAAAATAAATATGAGGAACTGCGAAGCATTAAATTTAGGACGCAGTGCAATAACATTACGAGGAAATATTAAACAGACCGAGTATATGCAAATATTAGGCATAACATTTTCTACAAGTGGTGTTTCACCTCACACGTGGAGAGACATTATCAGCTGTATTAAAGCACAGTCGGAAGCAGTGACTGCGTCGCCACTGCCGCTAGCAGAAAGGGCTTTCCTTATTAAGAATGTATTGTGCAGTAAACTGTGGTTTGCTGCAAGAGTGGCTCTTCCGCCGTCACCAACAGTACGTGTAGTAAACAAAATTATTTTCTCATGGCTAAACAAGACAACACGTAGCACAACAATTTTTGCGTCTGCCGAAAGCCAGCGGAGAATGGAGCTTGCCGTGTATAGCTGTGCACCAAGAGTACATGTGACCTACTTGATGATGATGAGTACCCAGGTAGGCCACTTCTCCTTTATTGGCTGGGTCATTACCGTCGAACGCTCATGCCACAAAATTCAGGCAACTTGCTTCCGACAGCGGTAACGCCAGCACCGCAGTATGCGGCGGCTGCGCGCTTTCAGAGCCAGCTTGTGCAAGTAAGGAATACAAAGTGGCGTACGACACCAGTTTCAAGGCTTTGTGAAATGTTGTGTGAGACGGCTGTGCCTTCAGGGATAGCTACTACAAGCACATGGACAGCCGTTTCTTCACCTGATTTGCCTTCTAAAGTGAAGGATTTTCACTGGCAATATCAGTGGGGTATTCTACCTACAAAAGACAGGCTTGAACGCTGGGATATGGTAGCGAATGATATATGCATACATTGCGCACAAACAGAGACCAACACGCATGTAGTAAAGGAGTGCGTTATAGCGCGCACCTTCTGGAAGCTGGTTGGAAGATTATTTGGAATATCCATCGTGCGGCAACCACGGCGGCGAGATCGGTTTGCGAGTCTCGTCTACTACAGCGTTAGCTACGTTTTGTGGTGCTTCCGAAACATTGCAGAACGATCCCGGCAGCCAAATAGAGCAATGTACCTCAGAGTGCGCAAACTAAGGGTGATAATATGGGGTCATCTTGAAGAACAGCTCTTCAAGCTCGGTGAAGCCGAGTTTCTTCGCCGCTGGTCTACGCGGTACCTAACCGTGTCTCGAGGCAAAGTTTTACTACAGCCAGAATAATGCCCAAACTTTGTTTGCCTGAGTAGAAACTGTACCTGTCTGTGCTTCGGATGTCATTCATGAATCCGAGGCTGACATTTATGATTTTGCATGTACACTGTCGTAGTGTTTGTGATGTGTGGCAAAGTTAATGTCAAGCAGACGCAATTTACTGTTTTGTTTGCTCATATGTTCTGTTTATATGAAGTACGATGTATTGCATGTGTGGTACGTTATGTTGCATTGTATACCTTCATACAACAGTTGTATGCGTGCCTACGGGTAAATAAATTTCCTTGTCAGCTATTTCCTAACGTTATTGCTTGCCTATGGTAAGATTGCGGCGGTCCGGCTTCACTTTTGAGACGGCAGCTCCACTCCAGCATTTTCATAAACCTCCTTGGGTTATAGTAACGGCATATTGCTGGTGCTGCGCAGAATTGTAAGTACATGTTCTGCCACGTCCCCTTGTTGGGCTCCATGGCGGGTGGCAGACGCCATTGCGGAATAAATCACTTTATTTCATGGGATCCTTGAACTCTTTTTCAACCGATCGTACCTCGAAAAGGGTACGGACTGATGCAACCTCGCTATTCTTGCCCAAAAACAAACTTTCCCGAAATTCCATGTCCTTCACTGTGAGCAATCATCTACAAAAGCTAGAGTGATTTCACCATTTCTTGTGGCCAATTGCCTAAACGAGACCACTGGAGCTGGTTATAAGGTAACAAAGATGGCAAGTGGAGATTTGCTCCTTGAACTAAATGACAAGGAAGAATATAACAGACTGGCACACCTCGTAGCCTTTCTGTGAGCGCACATCGAACTATAAACGCAGTGAAAGGCGTAGTATCAGACGAAGATTAACGACATCGAATGAACAAGAACTCCTGGATGGATGGAGGGACCAAGGCGTAATCCATGTGCAGCGCATCACAATCAGGCGGAATGACATCGAAATCCCAGCAAAGCATTTAGTACTCAATTTCAATTCAACTACTTATCCCGAGACTCTTGAAACCGCGTATGTAAAACTTCATGTTCGACCTTACATCCCGAACCCGCGACGTTCCTTCAAATGTCAGAGATTTGGTCACGCATCCCAGAGCTGCAGAGGGCAGCTTATTTGCGCAAAGTGCGGCACAACCGGTCACTCTGCTGACGACTGAAATACTGACGAGGTACATTCTGCGAACTGCGACGGCAGTCATACGGCATACTCCAGAGATTGTCCAGCCAGAAAGAAAGAAAAGGAAATAATTATTGTAAAGGTTAAGGGGAATATAACATTCCGTTAAGGTCGACAACGGATCTCCTCGTTATTCTCATTAAAAACGTATTTCGCCGAAGTGGTGCAACGGGGGACGGCACCACAACGGCCTCTGGCGGCAGCCCGGACCACTCCTATCGTTCCGAGGCTAACGCCACCCGCCCCTACGGTGCGAGCAACCAAAGCTGCCCTGCCATGCCTGAAAGTGTCCACACCAGTGGCCTTTACAAGCTCCGACAGCAGCCAGGGCACCGCAGAGGCCACAAGGGTCCTGTCGACCTCTGGCCCGGTGGGGGCAAAGACTTCGTCGCTCGAGATGAAGTCTAAGCGACGCACGCATCGTTCTCTGGAACGGGTGTCCAGTGCGTCGCAAGAGGCTCTGGACACCAGTCCAAGCCAAACGGCGCAGGTAGCCAGGTTCAAATACGTTGGAGGAGCGGCGAGGTCCTCATGACCGCTCAAAAAAAAAAAAAAAAAACGCCAATCACAGGGCCTAACAAAGGCCCTGTGCAGTAAGTCACTCTTCTCCCTTTTGAGACAACAACACAACATCATACAGTTGTGTTGTTGCAACGCGCACTTGTCTGCGCATTGCAGGTCTTGTCCCGACTGTGAACCGCTGCTTTTTAATGTCAGGATCCTAGGCAAATGTAAGAACAAAACCTCTTGTGAACTCTTAGAGGCCTACCACATCCAAATCAATGGTCTAGCCTGCGTTAGTCAAACGACCGTGACACTTTATGATTCAGAAATGAGATTGTTAAGCATATAAAGTGACTACTCTGCCTTCGGCTGACTGACGCCCTTTGTGTGTTTCTTGCGTTTGCGCATGCGTATGTTTGTGTATATATAGCAAGCCTTGCTCCGAAATAAACAGTTGTGAGTGTAGCGCTCGTCTTTCCTTTCCTCTCGTCTTTCACTGTTGTCTTTTATTTCGAGTTTTGCGCTACTAAGTATCATGTTCAGTAAACACCAACTCGCCCAAGAAGAAGTTATTTTGTTAGCCATCACGACGAGACCGCAGTGGGATTGCGTCATACTTCTGACGGACTCTCAGACGGCATGCAGAAATTACTCCAGGGCAAAAATTTCCAGGGCTGCACATCGCATTCTGAATGAAGCACACCAGCTGCCACCATACATACAAATCGTGTGGACTCCGGGGCATGAGTCCTTACGCGGCAATCAGCAGGCACACGCCTACGCCCGAGCGCATGCACACCGGTAGCCGCGAGATGACCGCGCCGAGCAGTTCGAACCAGAGCCCATACCATTAACCTACACTCACATCCTACAACACTATCGCTTTTCACGAAGAACTCTACCCTCACCTCATAATGCTTAGACGCGAGAGGAAGCCGTAATATGGCGAAAACTCCAAACAAACACCTATCCACATTTGAGTCTTTACCACGCCATACACCCTGCGCTGTATTCCCATAAATTTCCACACTGTGATCAATCTGCAACACTTTACCACATGGTATGGGCTTGCGCAAACACACCACAGCTAACACCCATAACACACCCCACCACACGGCAATGAGAGGCGGCGCTGTCCAGCTCCGACTCGACGGATCAGCTCAACCTGGTCAATCGAGCGAGAAGGGCAGCTGAGGCAAGCTGGACTCCTGGACTGAGAGGACCACCCACTGCAGAGCGGAGGAGCTACCTACGCTCGCGTGCTCTTTTTATAAAATTTATTCTCTCTCTCTCTCTCCCGCAGGTCCGTCGGTGGAAGGTAGACTCCGTCGATTGGGAACGGTACCGAACTCTTACTCACATGACGTGGACTGAGATGTCCGGTCTAACCATAGATGAAGCTGTTGCATATTTTACAGCTTTTATACTTGATGCCGCCTGTAAATGTACTCAAGCGAGCGGCATGGGCTCCAAACGACGTGATCTCCCGTGGAACAATGCATGTAGGCAAGCACGGAGGCACGCGAACAAAGCGTGGGCGCTGCTTCGCGATTCTCCAGCAACAGAAAACCTGGAAAATTTTAAGCATGCCGAATCCCAGGCAAGGAGAACGCGCCGACAAGCAAGACGAGAGAGTTGGGCAAAGTTTATATTAAGCATCAACTCGCACACAGATGAGAGAAAAGTCTGGAATAGAGTGAAGAAAGTTAACGGGCAACAAACATATTCCCTGCCTTTAATGAATAGCTACGGAGAAAGCCTGGAAGATCAAGCACACTTTCTTGGTGCACATTTTGAACAGATATGGAGCTCGTCACACTACTCCAAAACGTTCCTGAAGTACAAAACGCGAATAGAGAAACAAAAGTTAGAAAGAAAATGCGCAAAAAGTGAGGCGTACAAGGAACCATTCTGCGTAGCAGAACTGCAGGCAGAACTGAACTGTTGTAATACATCCGCCCAGGTTCAGACAACGTAATATATGATATGTTCAAACAACTTCCCTTTGAAGCGCAAAAAACCCTCTTTTCTCTGTACAATGTTAAATGGTTTTCCGGCGAGATCCCCTCTGTTTGGAAGGAGGCTATTATAATTCCAATTCTGAAGCACGGAAAGGATCCTTCCTCTGTATCAAGTTACATACTTATAGGATTAGCAAGTTGCCTCTGCAAAGTATTTGAAAAAAATGATTAACTGTCACTTAATACACTTCCTAGAATCGAACAAATTGCTCGATCCATACTAGTACGAGTTTCGGGATGGTCAATCTGCCAGTGACCATCTCATACGTATCGAGGCACGTATCCGTGAAGCTTTTGTTTATAAGCAGTTTTTCTTATCTTTATTCCTTGATATGGAGAAAGCCTCTGATACTACGTGGTGGTTTGGGATATTGAGAGACCTCTCACACTTAGGTATATGTTGAATGTTATCGAAAGTTATCTGTCTAATTGAACATTCTGTGTTCGAGTGGGCAAAGTTTTGTCACGGAAATTTGTGCAGGAAACTGGAGTGCCGCAGGGCGGGGTGCTCAGCCGCACGCTCTCTATAGTAAACGTGAATTCCCTTCGTCTATACATACCACGTAAAATATTTTATTCAACATATGTTGACGATGTGCAGATCTGCTTTCAATTAAGTTTTTTCGCAATCTGTGAGTGACAGGTCAAGCTTGGTCTCAACAAGGTCTCCCAATGGGCTGATGAGAGCGGATTCAGATTCAACCCACAAAAAAGCACATGTGTAGTTTTCTCAAGAAAAAGAGGCCTGCACCCTGATCCTGAAGCTGTGTTGCATAGTGAGCGTCTGCCTGTAAACAGGGAACATAAATTTTTGGGCATAATTTTAGACGCGAAATTAACTTTTGTACAGCACATAAAGTATCTTAAAAACAAATGTATGAAAACAATGAATATCTTAAAGGTGCTTTCACGCACAAGCTGGGTAGTGATAGAAAATGTCTTATGAACTTGTATAAAAGTCTCATACGCACACAACTAGACTATGGAGCCATAGTTTACCAGTCGGCTACTCCAACTGCTCTGAAGATGCTGGACCCTGTCCACCACTTAAGCATTGGCCTGTCCACAGGCGCCTTTAGAACTAGCCCAGTGGAAAGCCTTTACAGTGAATCGGATGAGTGGTCACTTCATCTGCAGAGAACATATACGTCTTTCATGTATTTTCTGAGAGTGAACGCAAACTGTGAGCAGCCCGCGTGTTCCACCATAAACGATTTGTCCAGTTCTCAACTTTTTCGTAAACGGCCCACAGTGTGTGGCACAGCCTTTCTCACTGCCTGTTATACCCATAGCTGAAGAAACAAGGAATCCACTGCTTGAATACCACACTGCAATACGGCCCCCGCTATGGCGGTGGCAGCTTATACACTGTGACACATCTTTCGTAGCTATTACAAAGCGCGCGCCTGTCGCGCATATCCGGAGCTACTTCCTCGAACCACACCACAAATACTCCTCTCCTGATTTTTTATAGACGCGCCGAAGTGTAATTCCGGCGAGTCTTACGCAGCGGTCGGTCCATCATTTTCGGATGCCGGTGTTCTGCTGCCTAAGACAAGTATTTTCACAGCAGAGGCCTACGCGATATTGGCCGCCGTTAAACGCATTAAAGAATTCAATATCCCAAAGGCAGTTATATACACAGACTCTTCGAGCGTCGTAAACGCTTTAAAAAGTGTAAAAAAATATAAAAACGCTGTACTTCTATCCCTTTATACAGTATTATGCACCACCTATGCATCCAAGCGGCATATCGTGGTATGCTGGGTGCCGGGGCACCGAGAGATTGAAGGGAACGTATTGGCTGACCAGCTAGCCACATCCGTCCACGCGAACGCTGCCAACTCTTCCACGACTGTCCCTGTAATGGACCTCAAGCCCTCCCAAAGAAAAAGCTCCGGGCTTACTGGCAGCGGTTGTGGGATAAAGAAACCGAAAATAAACTACATGTTATCAAGCCGTATCTTGGCAACTGGGCGCTGGTATCAAAGAACCGCCATACAGAAGTAACACTTTGCAGACTTAATAGGATACGACACACACACAGCACACACGCATACCTCTTGTCCGGTGGTGATCCACCCACGTGTGATAAATGTGGTGAGTCACTTACCGTGCTTCACAGCCTGCATTCTCCATTACCACACCGGCAGCAAATTCCACTTCATCTTCGAATGATCATAGGTATAGAACCTCTCTTTAAATATCAATCCTTGTTCAAATTTTTAAAAGATATACACAGTTTTCATGTTATAGCCCCAGGAAATCCGCAGCACGGCCTCTTAACAGAGGTTTCTGCTGCAGTAGCTGCATTAAAGGAAAGCACCTGCCTCCCAGCCTTTGGGCTCAAAGGCCTTAAGGAGGCATACGTGCTATTTCCAGATTCTCGCATTTTAGCCTCATGTTCACTAGTCATTCGTACTCTACCATAGACCACTCCACGTATCACTCTCATAATTTTATACTGTATATCGTTATACGCTTCTACGATAGCGATTATTTTAGGCCACTTTACAGCCATGTTACATCCTAGCATCGCAACTAACCAATCAGCGCTTAACAGAACATTATCAGTCATGGCGCTCTTTGGCCATACCTGACCCTTGCGCCACAAAAAACCACATATCATCATCATCAAATCACTATCCTAATTTAAGGTGACCATTACGTTGCTGATCAGCGACCATCGTACGGAGGCCCCACCTCCCTTCTCGGCGACATCCATTCTCTTCTTAGCCACGCTAATCACCACCGTGTGCCACGATCTGTTGACGTCGGTACATTACATGGGGCTTCAGCCCCCCCCCCCCCCCCCCTAAATTTTTCGTGCTGTCATGCACCGGCGACCAAAACAACCACCGGCGCCGGGAATCATTGTGGATTTTGTCTACAATGTCTTTTTGACACTCGAAAAGACATTTCAGCGCGAAAATTGCGAACTCGGGCTGGATTTCGTGGAAACGCCCACGCACCTGGAGTCACATAACGTCAGCAGCCCCAGCCGAGCACAAATTTTCAAGGGATTTTTGATAGCGAGCGGGCGCGTCGCGGCATCTCGCAGCGGCACCGGAATCTACGGAGCGCATGGATTTCAATTCCGAAACTTGATGGGTATAAAGTTCTCATACACTTATGACGCGAAAAGTGCACTGACATTTCCAAAGGCGTGCTTCTGATTTTTAATTCTGGAGCTTTCTGGGTTTATTGTTTTTATAAACTTGGGCCAACATGCACGCACTCGAACGCGCGTGTCCAAGCCGTTCCAGAAATGGAAGCACGCGCTCGCAATCTTCCACACACACGAAAATATTAAATGTCACCGTGACTGTCAGCTAGCATCTGATAATTTTCTCCAAACATTTTCAGGAAGCGCGCCCAATGTGATCGACAAGCTGGACCAGGGCAGGCAGAGTAAAATAAGAGAAAACAGAACAAACTGAACGGCCTATTTAATTTGAAACAGTTCTTTTTTGCGGGCGGCAAGGTCTTGCTCTCCGTGGCGATAGAGACACGGGCCCTATGAATTTAAGCAAAGCCCCCGCTGAAAATACTGCTATTTCCAGAGCGCTTCTTCGCATGCGAGCTGATTGTGGAGATACACATCTGAAGAACCATTTGGAAAGTTGCCCCAGTAATGCCTCGTATTTAAACCAGACGTACAAAACCAAATTATAGAAATTTGTGGTGAAATTATCAAAGAAAGCCTAGATGCAAAAGTGAACGCTGCAGGCTGCTTCTCCGTACTTGCTGACGAAACGACGGATATTGCTGGAATCGAAGAGCTTACTGTTTGTGCAAGGTACGTAAACAAGGATGTCAAAGATATCGTAGGAAGGAAGGAAGGAAAATAAGAGGTGAAAGGCAGAGAGGTTAACCAGGTTAAGTGTCCGATTCGCTACTCTGCACGGGGGGACGGGGTAAGGGCAGAAAAGATTAGAAAACAAAAGAAGATTAAAAAGAAAACTAAAAGAAACGTATCATTTCGCACATTCTATAGTTTTTCACTAAGTCCTATTCTTTTAAAAATCGTAATAGCGCTTTTAAAGCAGTTCGTTCCGACGTCGGCTGGGACCAGGGACCAAGAATTGTGGCTTCCGTAAGAGGCCGGCTGTCTACTTTGTCGAGCGTGGTGCTGAGGAAACGATATCGAAGTGCTTTTAGGTTTCAGCACAGGAATAGATGCCCTCTCTCATGGAGACTGCAGGTTATATGTACATGTGTACAAACTATAGCACTGCACGGGCTCGGGCTTACCCGAAAGCCCGGGCCCGGCCCGGCCCGGCCCACGGGCCGGGCCGGGTAGAGCAGTTTTTTCACGGGCTCGGGCCGGGCTGGGGCACGGCGTGGGCTTTTTGAGCCGGGCCCGGGCCGGGCTCGGACTTTCTGGTGGTGTGCATGTCACGTGCAGCGAGTTATTCTCGGGCGTTTCAACTCTGAAAAACATGTATTTTTCGGTCTCGGTCCGAGGTTCGGGCCGGTTTCAAGCCGGGCTCGGGTCGGGCCTCGGGCTTAAGGTAAAGGGGTGGCGGGCCGGGCCGGGCGGGTAACGTAGATTATTTCCGCGCGATAATGCGAAGCAGCTTAGGTTAGAGGCGCGACGGTAGGCACCCCAGAGCAACACCAATTAGATGATGATGATAAGTGGTTCTTGAGGGAAAGGGAAAGGTTGGCGCTATCTTCTGCAGCCCTTGAGGGAGCACGGCTCAGCGCCAACGGGGAGGGGTAAGCGGGAGCGAAAGAAGGGATAGAGTGGAGTCGCCATGGCTGGGCGAAGCAAAACCGGCAGGCATAGGCGGCACGTATCAGGCCGAGATGGAAGGCCTTGGTGTGCTGCAGAGTCTGCAGGGGTGTTGTGCCAGGCCGGTCAGGCCCGGGGTGGGGTGGGAGGCCGTGAGGCCTTCCCGCTTGTAGAAATGTCCTTAGAGGCGTGCGGAGAGCCCTGACGACTCAAGGAACTCCACGACGCCTCGAAGTGCAGAAAGGTGGTGTCGGCCGGGGAAGAGGAGATCTTCCTCCTTGCCAGAGGGGAGGCCCAGGCGGCGGAACTCCTGCAGGAGTGGGCCCCGCTGCTGGAGGTACGCCGGGCAGGCCAGCAGGAGATGTTCGATCGTCTCCGGCTCCCCGCAGGAGCTGCAGGCCGGGGACGTCGCTCGTCCCAGTCGGTAGCTGCGTGCTGCCGTCCAGCTGCAGCCGATGCGGAGCCGGAGAAGGAGCGAGGTCTCCCTGCGAGCCAGGCCTCGCTGGGGGAGTGGTCGTGGGGGGCATCCCAGTGCCACCCGTTTGTCTGGGTGGTGGGTCGCCAGGTGTCGCCGCAGCCTCAGTTCAGTGAAGTCGCCCTCCGTCACGGCCCGACTGAGGGGCACAGTGGTGTGGTGGGCGTCATTCGCCAGGGTGTCGGCTGCCTCGTTGCCCGGGATCCCTACGTGGGCGGGGATCCAGTGCAGGGACACCGGGTGGCCTGCGTCCTGCAGCGCTGTCAGCCGGGTAGACAGCAGTGCGACTCCAAGGCTGGCGCTTTCTGGCCTCTGCAGGCCGAGGAGGGCTGCCTTGGAGTCGCAGAGGATGGCCGCTGGTACCCCAGGAAGCTCCTCGGAGAGTAGGTCGACGGCCAGGTGGAGGCCTGCCACCTCCGCTGCAGTCGAGCTGGCGTGTCTGGGCAGTCGACACTGCCTGCTCTTCTGCAGGGCTGGTGCCGTGCAGGCCGCCGTGGCAGAGCCGGTGTCCGGTACCACCGAACCGTCGACGTACACCAGGAGGTGGTCTCCGAGGGTCTCGTCCAGGAGGCAGGCGGCCGTCTGCTGCAGGGCGCAAGCGGGCGAGCGCCTCTTCGAAATCCCGGGCAGCTGCGTGGCGATGGGGACAGGAGGCCTCTGCGGTGGGGGCAGCTGTACCGCATTCGGCGGTGGGTTGCCAACCACCTCCTCGTAGAGGCGGCACAGCTGACCCATCCTTGAGGAAGGCCGGGACTGGAGGCGACGCAGCAGGCCTCTGCCATCAGGAGCATGGTGGAGGCGGTCGACGTGCCTCAGCCCTTGCTGCAGGAAGAGGAGCGACAGGGGCCATGCTCCAGCCTCCGCAAGGGTAGCGGCAATCTGGGAGCTCCGGGGGACGCCCAGGCAGAGTCGGATGGCCGCCCGGTGCTGCAGCTCCAACTTTTCGAGGCGGCGTGGCGGCAGCGCCACCAGCGGGAGGGCGTACCGCAGGCGTGATGTGGCCGCCGCCTCGTAGAGCCGCAGGGCCCACTTCACCGAGCAGCCCTCTCCATGAGCAAGGAGCTGCGACACGGCCTTGCGGACCCTGATGGTCTGGGTCTGCATGGCCCCGACTGCCGGTCGCCAGGTTAGCCGGTGGTCGATGCGCAGCCCAAGGTACGACACAGTCGTACTCCATGGGATGCGCACGCCTTCCAGCTGCAGCCGGGGAGCTGAGCGCCGTGCCGCTGCTCTCGGGTGGACGAGGAGGGCCACCGTCTTCCCCGTCGAAACCGAGAGTCCGATGCTTCCCAGGTAGGCGGCCGTGGTGTCCAGGGCTCTCTGGAGGGCCAGGCACACGTGGCGGCTTGACTGCGGCGGTCCCCGCACCCACAGGGCGCTGTCATCCGCGTAGATGGAGCACTCCACCTTGTAGTGAGGGTCGGTCGGCAGTGCAGCAGGCAACCGGGCCAGGGCGAGGTTGAAGAGAAACGGGCTCACCACTGACCCTTGTGGTACGCCTGCTGCGACCGGACGGGGAGTGCTCCTTGCATGGCCCACGCGGACCCTGAGGGTGCGGTCGTTCAGGAACGATGACAGGAACCGCCGCAGGTTGCCGCCAATGCCCAGGAGGTCCAGAGCCTGCTGGACGACCGCATGTGGGAGGCCATCGAACGCCCCCTTGACGTCGATGAGGAACCAATTAGGTAAGTGGTTCTTGAGGGAAAGGGAAAGGTTGGCGCTATCTTCTGCAGCCCTTGAGGGAGCACGGCTCAGCGCCAAAATTAGACTAGGAGAAGGCCTGCGCAAGTCCTTCTCTCCACAGCGCCTACGTCACCACTGTGAGATCTCCGGGATTTCGGCGACAGCGGCGGCGCTAGGTGGTGTTGGCGCAGCGCACGCAGAACGCAGAGCGCGTGTACCAGTTTCCGTCGGACTCCGCTCAGTATGCAAGGTGGACGAAGGCTGTGCGACGGGAAAACTTCGTACCGACGGGAAACTTCGTACGAAGTACAAAGTGGTACATGTTCCCTTTTGCTTTTCGCGGTCGTACTTCTCGTGAGAGCAAGGTTTGGTTGATTGTATTGCGTGATACTTGTATCTCTTACGACGCGCTTCAAGGAATGAAAACTGAACAGATACTGTTTCAGTGTAATTTTGTTTTGTTCCTGCTTTTAAGTGTATAATGCAATGCATAGGCCTCAGTTGCGCGTCTGTCTAATCATAAATTTATTTCGCGCCATGTGTTCGACAGTGAAATTGACTACATCGAACAGACGCTGTACAGGGCGTAGTTACGATACATGTGAAGCGTCCGCCATGTATCCAAGTGCAGAATTAACGATGGCTCGCGGCATAACATCCCGAATCGAGATTCGCACAGCGTTCTTCATGGCTGTGTCAGTGGTTGCCGTACTGAAGCAGAGATATAAAGCAACAACTGCCTTAGTCTGTACAAGCGGCTTGCTCTACTCGCGGACAACTTTCTGTGGCAATGAAGGAAAAGCTACGGGCGCGTGGATGCGGCAGCGTTTGACAGTGGTTTTGGTTGCTCGGAACAGACGCTGAATCGACGCAGCTTCCACTGCGTCTGTTTCGCGTTTGCCCAGACGCGGAAACCGCAACATAAGTGAACTTTTACACTCAGTGGTGTGTTCTGCCTTATTTAGCTGTGGCTAATAAGCAGTTTGTTTTCTCTTTCTCAGTCTAAGCCAACGTGGATTAAAACGCGGGATTCTTTTCAGAAGCGCTCTCACTTGTGCGCGCTTTGCCTCCGTAGCTTTCCCTTTATTGCTACAAAGTTTCCGCGAGTATATGATCTTATAATTCTGTAAAACGTCACTTTCGTCTTATACTTCGTCCTTGTGCTTGCGTTGCAGGTCTGTGAGCACCACTTCCATGAAAATGACTTCGTGGACTCGGCGAGCTATACCGACAACATGACGGGAAAAGTAATTGAAGTACCCCTCAAACTAAGGCGATTGAAGCCTTCTGAAATCCCAAGCATCTTTCCCAATTGCCCTGCCTACTTGTCTCGACAAGCAACTAAAGCACGTGAGAGCCCCGAAGAAAAGCGCGCTCGTCTTGATGCAGAGGCATTACAGGAAACTATAAAATTATCAGTGCAGTATAACGAAGCAGAAGAAAAGAAGAATTCCATCGCCAGTTTCGGAGACCTATTGAAAGCAATAGGTGGTCTCTCTCTTACTGACTTCTGGAGCAAGGTCGTCACTCAAACACAAGTACTTTTTCTCCACTTCCACAACCAAGAAGCGCCAGTTGTGCATTGTGCGGTGACAGTGTCTTCGGACCTTTCTTTGGCGGTGTATGCCAGTGAAACGAGATTGGAAAACCTAGGTTCATCTGTGCTTCCCTCGACGATCTCTGACTTCAGAGTGCTTCAGAAAGTTTTGTGCGACGTGGAAGATGTCATGAAGGATTCTTCAAAGAATGAACTTCAGTTAGAGATTCTGCTGAAGCGTATTGTGGCACTCCTGGAGCAACTATCATCATCAGCTCTTCCACATGAGTCGCAAGTGCAAGTTGTCAAATTTGTGACACAGCAGCTTCAAGTTCTCCTCACCAAGGCATCAATTTACCCAGCCGACTTTCTCGTGTTCTACAGCCTTGTGTACACTATATCGCCACATGCAAGTACAGCAAAACTCAAGCTTCCACATCCCCAAACAATAAGGCGCATTTGTGCTTCTTACAATGCTATCCCATCCAGGGAGCAACAAGATGATGCTTTCCTCTCATATGCAAGGAGGCTGGCGTCAACACTAAAAGGCCATGAGCGCTTTGTCACGCTTGTGATGGACGAGATCCACCTGCAGGCATCCTTTCAATACAAGGGTGGATATGTGACAGGTTCAGCGACAAACAGTGAGAATGCAGCAAAAAACAGCATACGTTTTTATGATGCAAAGCTTGTTATCATCGAACAAGGATGTTGTGCACATACTTCCAGTGGCAAAGATAGAAGCAAAGCAACTGCATCATTTTCTTGATCTGCTGATCAGGCAACTAGAAGACATTGGCATACGAGTAGTTGCAGTGGTGTCTGATAACAACTCGATCAACCGAAAGACAATGTCGTTTTTTGCCGATCCTCCCAAGTTGAGCATTGTTTACAGGCACCCCTAGGACTCATCAAGGCCCTTGTTTTTCATCCTGGATACCGTGCATATCCTTAAGTGCATCCGAAATAACTGGCTGAACCAACGTAATTGTGGAAGATGCATCTTCTTTCCTGGTTTCGGTTCCCTCACGGAAAAACCATCTGTGCTGACAGCCTCCTTTAATACGCTATGCAAGTTGCATGAGGGAGAAAAAAATGAGCTTTTGCGGCTTGCTCCAACTTTGTCTTTTAACGCTCTGAATCCATCCAATCTGGAGCGACAGAATGTCAAGCTCGCACTCAGGATATTCAACAGTTCCAATGTTGCAGCACTAAGGAGCACCAAAGTGGCACTTGATCATGCAAATGGTACATTGGAATTTATTAACATTCTTCTGACATGGTGGAACATAGTCAATGTCAAGACACCATTGAAGGGCCAGCGCCTGAGAGACCCTTTTCAAGAACCGATAAGTGCACTCAAATGCCGCCAGATTGACTATCTAAACAAGATTGTAGATTGGTTGGACTACTGGCAGAGCTTGAAACATGATGCTGGCCAGTTAACTCGTGAAACATACACAGCACTGCGTCATACCTCAAATGCTCTTATTGAGGTGTCAGCATATTGCATTGAAGAGCTTGGGTTCAGGTGTGTTTTATTAGGGAAGTTTCAAACTGACAGCTTGGAGGACCGCTTCGGCCGATATAGACAGCTGTCTGGTGCCCAATATCATGTTTCAATACGTCAGATTTATGAATCTGAGCAGAAGCTAAGACTCCAGAAACTACTTGATCTTCCCAACTTGGATGCCACTGCACCTTGTCTTCCCACCACGGCCTTCCAGTCGTCGTCAAACAATTTGATGTTACAGTGACCGATGATGATGTGAAGCAGAAGGAGGCAATGCTACCAGCTATCACATATGTAGCTGGATATTGTGCACACGCTGCAGTGAAAAAACTTGTCTGTTCGTCATGCCAAGAAAACTTGATTATTGACAATCGGAGTATAGAACTGGAAGATGATGTGTTGATTGCAAATGCAACACGAGGTGGAGTGAAATTTCCTCGGGCGGTAGTTGTGCATGCTGTGCTAACGATGCAAATTGCCCTTGATAAGCTAAGAATTGCGAAGTATGCATCGAAATTTTTTGCTTGTGCAAAACAAAAAGAAGTGCTTGTCAACCTCACAACTTCCCTAATTGACTGTAACGAAGACTTGGACTTCTGCGATGATGGGCACTCGCCTGAAATAGTGCTAAACTGGGTTCTCAGTGCTGCTGCTAACACAATGCTCAACAATCTGTGTAAAGTTGAGAATAACAAGCTGGCTGAAAGCAAGACTGCAAAGCGTAACAAAGATGAAGACAAACTGACTGAAAGCAAGGCTTCGAAACGGAAGCTGAAAACTCTTTTAGCATAATCATTTTTCTGAAGGATTTTTCTGCCTGCATGCATTATTATGCGTCATGAATAAATATGTGTCAAAAGAAAATTTATAGCTGTGCATTGTTATAAACTTCATGTGCTCGGTTGTGAAGAGCCTGGTGAATTATTTTAAGCCTACGTTTTTTAAGCATCCTGAAAATATCCGGCAGTACAATTATTTTCTATATCATCAAAGTCGCAAGGGAAAAAAAAAGATGTGGGCAAAAACTGCATGTTGGAATGAAAAACCTTGGAAGGTATCAGGGGAGGCCAGTTTAGTTGTGGAAGAATTATTTGTCGTCGCAGTGAGGGCTAATCTCACTGCGACGACGTCACGGAGCCCTGTACAGGCCTTCTCTAGTTCTAGGTGGTGTTGCCCAGAGGCACCGGCAACAGTCACCAACGCCGCGCGCGTTCGCTGCGAACGCGGGCAAAACGCTGACGGCGTCGACAACAGTTCTGCGCGTTAATGCATGGTGCTGCTGCATGTCCACGTTTATACACCTGATAAAACTACTGTAAAGGCGTTTATTGCACACAGGCGTTAGGGCCAACCGTTGGATCACTTCAAGGAACCGCGAGCGCGAGAGGCGTAGTCCGAGCAATGCGCTGGAGAGACTGACCCACTAGACAGTGCTGGTAGGGATGCCCCACTGCATCGTCCCTCTTCTTCACTACACTACCTTGAGTCAACCCCATGGCTGCTTCGCATACAACTCAGGGTTCCCCTACGGGAAGATGGTTTAATTTTGCCTCCTCCTCCTTTACTTTATACACTATGCCATCTCCTAGACAGAAGGACGTCAACAGGCGATATAGGTGGCGTTATGGTTGTTGGGCAGCCCTCCATGTGGTCTAATCAAGTACGATGCGATAATGGCGCTAAGGAAGCTGTCATCGTCGTTTCATTCTTGACTGACATTCGGCGGGTGCATGCGACATGCTGTCGGTGTCTTCGTGCTTGTGGCCAGGCTTATAAACGATAGTGATGTCAAATTCCGATAGCCGCAAGGTCCAACATTCCAGTCACCCTGAAGGATCGCGTATGTTTGCCAACCAACATAGGGCATGCTGCTCTGTCACCACTTTGAAGATACGGCCGTAGAGATAAGGGCGAAACTGTGCTCGCTTCCATGACCACGAGAAACCCTTTTTCTGTGGTAGAGTAGTTCGCCTTAGCACGCGACAATGATCGTATAGCATAAGCTATTACTTTCTCGACTCCTTCTTGACGTTGGACGAGAACTGCGTTAATACCGATCTCACTGGCGTCAGTATGTACCTTGGTGTCAGCTTCGTCGTCAAAATGTGCCAGCCTGGGTGCTGACTACATGCGTTACTGTAGTTAGGGTGGGCCGCCTGTTGCCCATTATCCCAGGAAAATGTCTTGTCATTCCTTGTATAAGGCGAGTCAGGAGTATCGCAATCTTCGAGAAGTTTTCAATGAAACGGCAATATCATGGTGTGGGGGACAAGCTTAGGAAGCACCTGAAGGCCTTCTTGTCGGCAGGAGGTGGAAATGCTGATACCGCGGCAAGCTTGTCGGTATCGGGTCGGACTGTGCTTGCCCTTGAAGCTAAACATTTCGACAGAATTACATGTCTGGTTGGGAAAATTGATTAAGACTTAGAGATTGACTCCAACCAAATAAGGAAATTTACTAGCCCCCCCCCCCCCTGTCCCTCTTCAACGCATTCCCGCGACTAAAGGGCGCCCAGCATCAGTCAACCCAGCCGACCAGCGAGGCCAAAGCCCCCCCCCCCCCCACCCCACCCCACCACCTATTTTGTCTGTCTAGAACAGGTGCCCTGCCAAGTGTCTCCGCACCTTACGCTCTCTCCCCCTTCCACTCCTTTGTTACGACGGACCTTTTAAAAGCGGCACACCGCCACCTCCGCAGAATACCCCCTGAAGAAGGAGGCGAATTGCTTCCGAAACGTCGGGCTAGTAAATTTCCTTATTTGGTTGGAGTCAATCTCTAAGTCTTAATGTGCTTGCCCTTATAACGAGTTTTTAAACTTAAGCTCTTAAGCAAAGTGGCACTTTCTTCGTGAGGCCTAACATCAGCCGATCCTATTGCTTCTAGCACCATTCGCAGATGATGTTGCTCAAATGTTTCAGAAAAGACTACTACGTCAAGAAGATACACAAGACAAGTCTGCCACTTCAATCCATCAATGACACTGTTCATCATTCGCTGGAAAGTAGCTGGAGCTGAACACAAGCCGACAGAGAACACTTGTAATTCGTAGAGGCCATCGGGTTTCAGCAAGGCTGTCTTACTGCGGTGTGGTTCGTCTACCTCGATCTGCCAGTACCTGCTTATAAAATCGAGTGACGAAACATACTAACGACCCATTGCACCGCAGCTATCTACCGGATATCCCCGTTTAGATCCGGACGTCCTGGGTCCAGACTTATCATTCAGTAGGCGTACGTGGAAATTCTCTTTCAGCAATAAAGAAAGGTCTGTAGATTGTGTTCCTGTGGAAGTGCGCTGCATGTTCCATTTTAGTTGTGTCAAAAGTCGTGTGTGTGTGTTGTCCCTTGGACGCCCCTACAAACAATGTACGTAGGAGCAAAAAATTTGGTTTAAAATTTCAACGCTGATAAGCTGTGCTCATACTGGTGACGTGGCGTTGGCCTGACGCTTAACTATTAAGTGGATTTCTATGGGGGAAAAGAAAACAGTATTATCAAGGACAAATAATTCTTCCACAACTAAACTGTCTTCTCGATCAGTCCTGCGCGAAAAGGAAACATATGTACGCAATCCGTCAACGAATGAATCTTATGCGGTTGTTATTCGATTTTATTTGCTTTGGCCATTTTATGTAATTAACAATTGCGGAGGGCGTCATATGCACGATGTGCAACTATGCTATCAGTTGACTGCCCTTCTTTCATTTCTTGTCGTTTAATCCGAGCTTTGCTTCCTCCTGGCTCTCACACGACGTAGTAAGTGAAATGCACTGCCACTTTGGTTGCACGCTTATCTCAGCGTAAGAACTTTTTGGCTAAGATATTGTGTACGAGCGGCGCAGCTTAGTCATTCCGCCCCGGATGCTTAGGGCAGTGCCGACGTCTGCGATTGAACCGGTGTTCCTTCCTTAGCGTGTGGTGGCTAGTCGAAAATCGCGGCGGCGTGCAATGGCAGGTCAAAATTGCTACTCAAACGAATATCCAGCAAAGAAAAGCTAACAAATCAATGTCGTACGTGGGTCGAAAGCTCTCGAGAGCCTAATACTGCCACGAAAAAAATGATTATGCGCAGAGAAATTCATTCTGCACGGAAGCCCCGAGTGGTCAGTCCCAGAGTGATTGGCGGGCAAGCACGTTTCATTCCTTTCGGAAGGGGGCAGTCTCCCTCTATTCTTAAAAAAATAGGGTTGATCCCTCTTTCATAGGAATCGGTAGAACACGAAAGTGAAACATGTCTTCACTGAAGCTGCTGCATGTTCATTGCACGTGAAGAATGCAGAAATACGATAGCACAATTGCGCAAAATGTCTATTGGTATTTGGTCGGCATGGCACCGTGCGATGTGAATGCGCCCACGCTGACGTCAAGTGGCGCATCTCCTCCATCTTGACGACCGACGTCGACGTCCATGAGCAAGGTCTCGTGGTAGCTGAAGTAATCGACGTAACTCCTGGTCAGAGTGGATGCCAAATGTCGCGCAAAGATAGCATCAATGCATGTCCTTGAACGTACCAAGAGAAGGGAAGTGCGGTCGAGGTCGGCAGAAAACCAGATGAGATGATGAAGTTAGGAAATGTGCTGGCGCAAGTTGGAATAGGCTAGCGCAAGAGTGGGGTAATTGTAGATCGCAGGGAGAGATCGCCTTCGCCCTGCAGTGCACATAAAATATAGGCTGATGATGATGTCCTTGAACGTATCGTGTAGACCTTGTGGTCGGTGACAAGCTGCAGGATCACCACGTTGGCCGTGTTTTCGATGAGCCAATGACCACTTGGCTTTGATATGTCCACATTAAAGCCGCCTGCGACTCCCATTGGGGCAACGGGTAGCGATCTTGCAGGCTGGGCGAGACTTGAGGTAGTGGTGGAACGTAATGTAGAAGCACGGTCCGCCGCAGCGAAAGACGCACGATTTGAGAGTTGGCGACCGTGTTGCAGGGTTTGCTCGGCGCGCGGCGACCTGTTGGCGAGCGCCGTCCTGCTGGCGAGTGGCTTCGGCGAAGGTGCGAGCATTCTGATCCGGCTCCGCAGCGGCTAGGGCTGCGACGCGCTGCGACAGGAATGCGATTGGCAGAGTTCGCACCGTGCGCCGCGAACGCTCTAAGGCGTTCTGGTTCATGCTGTAGTGTGTCTCGCCGGAGCAAAGCGAGATTCGTCCGGCGACGTCGTTGCCTTTCTGCGCCGCTTAGCGCAACAGTTGTTTTAGCTGGTGCCATCGCAAGCGAAGCACTAGGTGATGCACTGCTGATGTACTTTGAAGCCGCAATCCGTAGACTACGAGGCGCCATAGGCTAATCCAACACGAAAGCCAAACCACAGAACACTTATATGAGCAAACCTTGTGCCGTAACTGCCTACACGGGGCCACATACTCTGCGTTGCAATCGTTTAGCCACCATGGGAATGATGGGAAGTACATGGATTTGTCTTATCTTCGGGCTAGTGGATTTAGACGTTCTTGTGACTTTGTTTATTACGCTTCATATGCCTTCATTGTCGTAAATTTCTGAGCAATGTATAGTTTTCGAAGTGCAGAAGACGCTGCGAACACGCACAATCGTTGCTAATTACAATGGTTCAGCTTGGCGAGGTGGCCAAATCGAAACGCTCCAAGCGTCTCAATGCTCTGGCTTGCCTGTGATAAATTCATATATAAGGACGTTTTAATTCGCGTGTCGAGGCATTCGTCCGTGGCGTAATGGTTTCAACATCGGGCTTCTCTTGTTGAGTTCCTGTGTTCAAATGCTCCCGTCGAACAATATTATTGCTTTTTATTGTATAATTATTGTATGAAACTATGCACGAGGCTATACTTGGTTGTTTATTCAATGGCTACACCACGTTGGACCCTCCGCTGTGCTGTGACTACCGAAGCGGTCCGTGTCGGCGCTCGTTAGTGTCACAATGCAGTGCTTCGCTTCACCGCTCCTAGATGGCGACTATCACATCGGTTACATCCGTTGCCAGAAATAAGTCGTAAAACCCGGGATAAAACACTTTCGCGTTAGAAAAAAGAAACTTCGTTGTTTGTAGGTTTTGAAATTCAGCGTAACTTGAAGTACAGATTATATTTGGGTCAGCTGATAGTGCTTGCTTCCTTGTTCGCGAAAAGAGGCAGGTAGTGAACTTACTGCAACTTTCAGAAATCTCATTGCACACCGAGCGCTGTAATAGTGCGCAGTGCATATCATGCGCTGTTATCGCTTTTATGGCGTTTGTCAGTGTTCGGCAGTATTCCGCCAGTTACACGGTCTTTTTATCCTAAGGTTGTTTTGTTTATAAAGTACCTCTAATAGCTTTTCTTAGGAGAAAGTTGCACTGCATCTGTGGATTATCAGCAACCTGAGTACCTTCCAAGAACTAGGAAAACAGGATACCTACTAGTGTCTGTGAGGCACGGATATTAATTTCTGCCTGTTCTTAAAGAAAGGCATTTACGAGTCGTATTCCAAGCCTTCCCCATTTCACTACTCCAACCACCTCTATACCCATGTACCTTTGCACGCCCCGCCGACATAAAGGTATGTTTGCAATGCTAGCCAACGCACGTGCAAATATATTTGGGGTATTTCTACACATATAGGCTCTAAAACCAGACTATAGCCAGAAAACCTGAGTTAGGTGGTTTTTTGTAGAGATGCATGTGAATGAAGGAACACATATTCAAAAATTGCCTTGTATTGCGTGACTGCAGAACAAAATTTTTCTTTGAAAGGCAAGCGCTGATTTGAAGCGTGTATTATAGTAGGATACAATTAAAGAACAGCAGTTAGCAAATGGCACCATTGTCCACAGCGTCCTGTAGCACTCCACTGACCAACACAAGAATAAAAACAGCTCGTTGATGTTCAAGTATATCGAAGAAGTCCAAGGCATAACAATTCTTAAGCTTATTTCTTATGGTCGCTGGAGCAATGAAGCATGGCATGGAAGCTAAGTGCACGCAAGAGTTAAAACCAAAGAAAATTTCTACTTCCTTCTGCTGATATTGTAGTTACCGCGAGGAATGGAAAATAACTTTTTTCCATCCTCCGCGCGGTTGGAGTGACCGATGGCACAGCAGCCCGGCATACTAGCATGTCACGCTGCAAACGTTGATTTCAAACACATAATTTTTGCGTCTGCTCAAACATCAGGTACATAGGCACTTCTACTTTATTGCAACAATGCAATACAGGCGCGTGAAGTGCTTTCTGCTTACCAAATCGTCCAAATACACGCTGGAAAACATAGAACACGCGTACATTCCGTCGGCACAGCTACCACTGCTGGAATCTTTGGGCGGGGCGCGAAGGCGAAAGGGTCACGTGTCCCCAACAGGCCTATCGCAGGGCGCGGCGGCTGGATAAAAACCTGTCGCTACCTTTGAAAAATAGAGGAGCCTTAGGCTGCCGAGGAAGCGAGCGCCATCTGGATTTTTTTTTTTTTTTGCAAAAAAGAAACCGCGACGTGCCACTGTATGAATTGTAGGAATGCTGGAAAAGGGGTTTGTGTGTACGTTTTGGCGTAAGAGAATTATGTTTTTTCCTATATAAATTACGATCCGACGCTATCATGTATGTAGGTAGTGGTTAAGTCCTATTTTACGATTTTTCTGACGGATTTTCTTTTGAGAAATTCAATGTTGTTCACTAACGCCTTGCGCCACGGGGAGGGCCTGCGCGGTTGGGGGGGGGGGGGGGGGGGGAGTTCGGGATGGTTATGTCCGCCAACGACGCCGCCGATCCCACGCCCACGCAGACGCCGGATTTTCTGCGACACGGGGCCCTTAACGAATGAAACACGGTGCAAGGTTCAATTTTAAGGCCAACGGTGTTCGGTCGTCAGAGGTCTGACGATTGAACACCGTATGTTTTGTAATTGTGTCTTGCACTGTATTGTATTGCGATAGCAATTATACGGACACTCAAAGCGGATTTCTGTCGTCGACGTCGCTGTCGAGTGCACGGAGAGCAAACGCGCGTTCTGCGCCGTGCTCCCTGAAGGGCTGCCGAATTAAGCGTCTCCTTCCTCCTTTACAAACGCCATATATACAGAGCAAACGCGACTTCCTCCGTCGCGCGAAAGGCCCGGGTGGGGGGGGGGGGGGGGGACGAGATGGAGGAAGGGGAGGCGACGTTTAACTGCGGCACCAAATGCGTATTTATATAAAAACTTTGCGAGGCGAGAACGTGGTACAGACTTCCAACGCTGCTCGACGAGTGTCCCGATCTGATCTCGTACAAAACCTCCGAGCCGCCCCCAGAGGCACCGGCAACAGTCACCAACGCCGCGCGCGTTCTGAGCGAACGCGGGAAAAACGCCGACGGCGTCCACAACATTTCTGCGCGTTGGTGGTGCTGCTGCATGACCAAGTTTATACAGCTGCTAAAACTACTATCCTTACTCCATATAGCTCTCTACTAATTTGCTATCGCAATTGGTTCTTCGCCTTTCGGGTGAAACTGCGACATTTTTTTTAAATCTTGCTTTTTTACAGCACAAGCTGTTATGCGATGATTCCAATAGCTATTTCGGTTCGCGATTGTGTCGCCGCCGACGGTGTCCGCCGCCGGAAATGCGAGAAAAGTCCCCGGTTCCCGCCAGGATTGAACATTCGCCCGCTGCATGGGAGCCAGGTACTGTGCCACTGAGCCACGCGAGCGCTAGCTAACGGGTAGCGGAAAATGCCCTATTGACCCTTTTCGCGGAGCAATTCGTTCAAGAGATGGCGCTTTCGGCGGCGCGCCATACGTTGCCTCAGCGAAAGCGCACGAATACGAATCCATTACCGCTTCTGCCCGGTTTCTATGCGATCAGCTGTCGGAAATGCAACTGGGTTCGATCACGCACTGTGGTCAATTCATGCTGCAACATGTAGAGCGGTGAATTGAAAACGTGTTCAGTACTTGCCTGCAAAAATAGTGACTGACATATTAAGAAATAGAATGAGTATGTGTGACCAATTAAGTTCACGGACCGTTGCTACATATGGACAGCCTCTGTTGCCGGCCCTTATCGATGTACGACTTTTCTTGTAAATAAAAAAATGCACTTATTCGTCAGCGTTGCATAGCTAACCTCCAGAGAAAAGACTTCCACACCAGAACACCGGCAACAGTGAGTACCGCTCGTTAAACAATGACAAAGGGAGTAGCGCCACTTCCTGGCATAGTAAGTTTCGCCCACGTTATCTAAACACACAAATAACCTACCTCGCACGCGAGCTTACGGACACTCTATCGCCAACGTATTAAGAATATGTGAATGGGTGCACACTTGAATCAGTGTGTCAAAGCATGGGTGACCGCGACAACACCGAAAGCACACGAGTGGCAGAAGTTGAATGTTTCGTGATGGTCCACAGGAGTAAGCGAGTTGCTAGCGTTAATACATCTTTGCTTCAAGCTATTACAAAGTACAGTACAGCGACGTTTCCAAGCCTTGCGTCCAGCAAGACTAAATCGAATGCAACTGAGCACACCTGCGTGCGATTAGGCACAAAATAATCAGGTAGTGACGGCACCGACAAACTTCACTGAGTCAGAAACGTGACAAACAACTGCTTCAATGTGTTTGCCAAATAAAGAACGAAGAGAAAAACACACTGATCCTGATTCAATTCATAATTGGAAAGCTTGTATAGCTTTGAATACATTTTAGCCTCGTTTTTAGAACAAGCACTATATACGCTGCTCGCGCCGTTTGGGCAAAGCTTAACGAGCTTCGAAAGCGTTTTTACATCGCCTCTGAAGCTGTCGCGAAAGCTTCGTGTCGACCACCCAGTCGGCGTTTGCGATGTCTTCCGAAACAGAGGTTTCCTGAGCCGCTCCGGGCGTCATGTACACCCATTGTAAACGCAGAGGCAACGAAGGCAGCTGAGGAAAGCAATGGACGCGTCACCACGTTCTCAAACATGGCAGCGCCCACGGGATCGCCGCGAAAAGGGTCAATAAACGCGCCCTAGGCAAGCGCGCAGGCGCAGACGACTTGTGCCTCCGCCAGTATGGTGGTGCCATCTAGGTAATGCGCCTTCAAACGTAGCGTGCGCAGGCGCAGACGACGAGATGCGATTCAGACGAGGTGCGCAATCAATGCGATTTAGAACTGCCCGAGCCTCCGTCAGTATGGTGGCGCCAGTTAGTTAAGGTGCCTGCAAACGCAGCGTGCCCGACGTGTAATTTGCAGTTGTAAGGCTTGATTGGGCTCAGTAGGCTGCTGTGCAGAGAGCATTACAAGCCGCAGCTCGCCGTCGACGTTCTCGTCAAAACGAGGTGAAGAGACTGCCGCGAAGACCCTGTTGTTCGTGGTGCCCAAATTGGAGCTACTCTTGAGCCGCTTCACCAGCTTACGCTGTGACTGTGCTGCGTGTGCAGCGCAGGCCTGTGACTCAGAGGTCTGACGATTGAACACCGTAGGTTTTGTAACTGTGTCTTGCACTGTGTTCTTAAATCTTGTTTTATTAACAGCTTGGCTGAGTTACCCCAGACACCCTATATATTCATGCAGTCTTGTTAAATGATATAGCCACACACGCTCCATCCGGGTACTTCTCTGCGGCCGCGGCGTTCGTTGGCTCAGCATGTGCTGTGCGTGGAGTGAGAGAGCAGCCCGGCTGCACACGTACATGCCTCATACATGACTCATTTCATAATGAGCAACATGATCATTGTCACCCTACTTTTATGTCAACTGCAGGACAAAGTCATCACCCGGCGATCTCCAATTGCTCTAGCTGATTCCAACTTCTAGCCGAAAATTTTCTAATTTCATCACCTCAAATAATTTTCTGCCGTCCTCGACAACACTTCAGTTCACTTGGAACACATTCTGTAACACTAATGGTCCACTGGTTATCTTCCCTATGCATTACATGGACTGCCTAGCTCCAATTTTTCTGTAAATGGGAACTAGAATATCTGCTATCCTCGTTTTCTGATCCACGGCGATTGCTTCCTGTCTGCTAACGTAACAGCTATCATTTATCATTCCATCGCTCTTTCCACGGTTTTTAACATGTTCGCGAGATTGTTAGTTAACCTTGAAGTTTGTGCCCCATATGTGAGCACCGGCACAATGGAATGATTGTACTTTTCAGTGTGCGAGGGCGGCGCACACAAAAGTTAGCAGAACTGGTTTTACAAGTTGCAACAACTGGAATAATTTCTTTTGTTGACTCTAGTAAAAAAAAACAATTCTTTGCTCTATAACTTTTAAAGTTGAACGTATTGTTGCAACGTCAAAAGCAGGGGCGCTGATGATTCCAAACTGTTCCGATTCTAATTTCTGCAAACAGCCTCCACGATTGGTCAAAACATTTTCTGGCAACTCCTAACTTCGCCTGTCTGTCACGCGACGTCACGAAAACCGCGATAGCTCCCCATCTGATATAACGTGTGCACACTGATTATGCATGATGAAACCACACAAAAGAAAAATAATCATTCCTGATTCGACGCCTTTTCATCATTAGCCTTCTGCTATTGGTACAATCTTTTCTGGCTACGCCCTCTTCGCCTGTCTGTCACGCTAGCTCACAAAACTGCGAAAACCTACCACGTCAAAGCGACGTGTACGCGAAAAAAATTGGAACAAAACTGGAAATTTTTCTGAATAGCCACAGACTGCCGCGTTAAGAAAGGAATAGAAGATGCTTGCCCGCCGATCGCTCAGGCCCTCGCTACAGGCACCTGGCGGTGAGCATGTATTTATTTGCGCATGATAAACCTTTTTGCGTGGCAGTAAAACGTTATCGAGCCCTTTCGGCATGCATGCGACATCGCTCTGCCAACTCTTCCTTGCTGAGGATCCGTTTTAGCGGCATTATTATCCTTCCGTTGCACGCCGCCGCGACATTCGACCAGCCACCGCAAGCTAAGTAAGGCGAAGCGGACCAATCGGAGAAGCCGGCACCACCCTCTTCATGCGGTTATCTATTTTCACGGTGCTGGCTCGGTCCCATTGAAACCCTCTCCACTAGGGCGTGCTCTCGCCTCTTGTCAGCCAATTAGATAAGAAAAACCGCTGAGTGTAGACAATGTTACTGGTTTTGAAAGCGAACAAAGGTGACCTCCTATAAACGAGGAGAGTGTTTGATTGGGTTGTTCAGACAACGCTGCGGGTCACCGCCCGATGCTGGCGTCGGTGGTTACGTAAATTTGACGTCAGGAGCTTGGAATCAAAACAGTTTGGAATCATTTTACGTTATAGCGGCCCAAATGTCGCAGATCACTGATCGAAATGTACAGCAGTAGGTCGCTTTTTTAATAGTGCGCACTACCGCGACTTCTTCACCTTCACTGCGCCTTGATAAAAACACTCATGCATACTCGCATTGTCCTCTTCCTCATCGCAGTACAGGCGCGGCAGTATTATGGAGTTGTACACGCTACAAAAAAGTTATCACTGCCTTCTCAACACTGGCAAGTTTAGTGGCACAGGCTACTGTTAAAGAAGCGTATTCCTCGGTAAGCATCGAAATAAATAGCTTCCTTGTTGCACGATGAGGACTTTGTATTTTTGTGGCGATATCAATTATATGTTCACTCCAGGCACATTTATGCCGTCGCCGTGAGGTTTCATATTATGCCTGAGGGCGTTCAAAATGTCGCAGATTTCGGTTGCAAATTAGTGGACAACTATGTGAATTCAGGATAGTAGTTTTATCGGCCGTATAAGCTTGCAAACGTAGGCATACTAATTAAATTAACAAGCATGGTGTCACGCGGGCACAAGCAAACATGAACGTGTCTCACAAAATGACCGCGGAAACTCGCTGTCAAACGCTGGACTGAGTAAGCGCGGCGGCAGCAGCGAGTGAATAGACCTTCGGCTGCCGCTCGCATCAACGCGAACTAAGCTGCGAAAACGCAGCGCAAGGCGGACTTTGTCCCCGCCGCAGATGGATTTCCAGATACAACGGCCGGGTGGTTGCGCGCGGCGGTTTCGGCGCGCTTCCGCCTTTGTTCTTCCATTTCCTAGGCACTTATATATACCTGGAAATGAACTGGAATGTACCATAAGCTCATTTGAGCATCCAAGGAAACAATGTCCGTAATAAATAGGAATTGGTTTATCTGAAAATCATTTTACCAAAGGCACGTATGCACCACAATGGCAATAGCTTGCAGAACGCCGCAATGAAACATTTTAAAACCAATGAATACGTTATTGCACTGCCATGTTACACTTTGCACACATCTAAAAATATCCTGATGTAAAAAAAAGCTCATCGAATGACAAACTTTCCGACATGTAACGCCGAGCAAATGCTTTACCTGTTCACCTCGACTTTCATATCCAAAAATATTTGGCCTACAGTCGAGGCAGAGTTCGATTGATGAACAGCTTGGGAACACACCATTTAACATTCTGCAGTCTCGATGGAAATGGAACTGCCGCACATGCTGGTACTTGAAATGGTTTCAATTTAGAGTAGACACACTTGCTGCCCTGGATAGGTATATATGCCCAGATAGTAGTACTGGTGCTCCATTTTGTCAAAGTGGCCACGTACCCTGTACTACGCTGGTAGTTCAAATTGCATAGATTGGTCCCTGCCTCCTCGCAGGGACCAATCTATGCAATTAATCACGCACGAATCAGTCCCGCACTGCCATCGCTAAAAAGGCTTGTGTAAATCACCCATATCACATGGACTCTAACCAGCACACTGCTATGCAATTATACCCTTCAACTTACTTTGTGCACTGACATTCCTAAATAGAGGTTCCTCGTCTTACGTGCGCTAGGAAAATTAGTCGCACAAGGACCAACAAACGCGGCATGCCCAGTTGCGCGACGTGCACGAACAGCGCACAAGTCGTGAAAAACGCTCGAGCAATTCTCAAACTGCGTGCGTACACATTGCACGCGCAGGAACTCGGCAAGCAGGCAATTTGGCCAAATTTAACCGTGTGACGCGCTAAATTTAGCGCCCCTTTGAACAAGTGCACTTCGGTGCAATGAGTGTCCCTTTGGTGGCTCGCTGCTACACCAGAAATAAGTGTCCTTTGGAAGTTATGACACTGGCAATGGGTGAATCAGAAGGAACAACATATATTTGTTATTTTAAGCATTGCCAGCCAATAACACTGTGTTATAGCTAAACACAGCATTTAGGAAAGCTTTGATGCAACTGTAATAATTCATTGCAACCGCAATGACATTATCGATCCTCAGGAGCCAAGACAGGAGGACATCCTATCCAAGGAGAGCACAAGAAATATAGCCGATTCCGTTGCAGATAGCACAAGAACGGATCACGAGCATATTGAGCGGGTTACGGTAGCGCTTATTTGTCGATTACGGCCAAGGCACTAACCGACCTGCTCGCGGAAGACCCCGACGCCAGATACGTGGCTGCTGCCAAATATGCCGGCCGCAACGGCTTGGCAATCGCGGTGGTCGACTCCGGAGGCAACCGTGCGCGCGACCGCCGACACATCGAGCAAGCAAGTGGAGGAAGCAGAAGAAATAGCCATCGCCCTGGCCATCATACACCGAGAATGCCACACGATCCTCAGCGACTACAGCCAGGCGGTGAGGAACTACAGAAAAGGAAAATTGCCCCAACGGCGGCACGCATCATGCTCCGACAGGCAGACCACGACAAGAGGACTCGAATCAAGTGGTTCCCGGCGCACGCAGGCCAAGCGTCGGAGACGAATGCCAACCGCAACGAAACGACACATGCCCGAGCGCAAGGACTAACCAACCGCGCCCAAGGCTACGGCCGCCCGCTGTGGTTCAGCGCCAAAGACAGGATGACGCGCTATAACGAATTGACCAAGCCCTTTCGGCTGGCCTGCAGACTTCTCCCGCTGCCCTGCAAAGGGCTGAGCAGGTCGCAGGCCATGTGTCCAGCCAATTACAAACGAGAACGCTTCCGAGCTCAGCGCTACTGCATAGGATGTACCCAGAATCGCACCCCGATGACACGTGCAGAGCGTGCCGCAGGGGGACGGCAACATTTGAACACATGCTATGGGACTGCTAAAAAAATCCACGCGAAGCTAACTCAGGACGTGTACCGCCGCAGCTCGAGGAAGCAACGCGGAGCAACGACCAAGAAACACAACTCCAGGCCGTACAGCAGGTCATCGAGGCGGTGGCTACGCAGGGCTAGGCAGGCGGTGGATATGCCTGGCGAGCCGGCAACAGTGAGCGGGGATCCTCGCAGAGGACCCGCCAAGAGGACGACGTAGTAAAGAACGTTGCAGTAAAGCGCGCGTGCGCGCTTTACTGCATGCTCAATAAATGTTTTCCCAATCCAGTCCAATTTCGCGGACCCCTGCGAGACTTCGTTCACTTTTTACGCTCTCATACAATACACAGAACTTATTCAAGAGCGCGTCTGGGAAAGTGCGAGCGACACGCAGTTTGCTTGGCCGTAAAATGGCATAGATACGAAATGAACGCACCGTGACGCTCTGCTCGATTTATTCGGCTGCAGAGCAATGGCAGCGTTACAGCTTTAGGTCCACTCGGCGTAACATTGGGTTGTTTGAGTGCGCCATGAACGCGAATTCCAGCCGCTTCCAATTACCCGCAACGGGGCAGGCTTTTGTACCACAAAGTAGGGAGCCTACATGCAAGCGCTCTTTTACGCTTGCATGTAGGCTCCCTACCACAAAGAAAAAAAAACACTGCATATCCACAGGGTGAATGATGATGAGTGGGCGAAGCTCCGGAGGAAAACATCGGTAAAGCGTGAATCTTCCGTGTAATTCGCCCAGTCTCGCCGCACTAAATCGAACGATTGACTTCCACCAATGACACGCCCCATATGTGAAGTCATTCCTATTTTATAACAGCGCCCTTCATTATAATTGCACCATCTCCCGCTTAAGGGGACGCTAGCACAAACGCGTTAGAAACGTGCAGTACACTCTAGTAAGGGGGAGAGGCCACAGCGCCTTACGTAGCCGTTTACACATGCCGGAACGTGCACCGCGTTTGCCGACGCCATCACATGACTGCTGAGAGAGTATAACCCCCGTATTCATAAACGCTCCTCGACTTGAACTTGACTTGCCACCGCCTTCAACGCGTTTCGAACGCGCTGCCCAAGGCGGTGGCAAGTTAAGAGGAGGCTATGGTTCAAGTCGAGGAGTGTTTATGAATAGATGCCTTGCACCTACGTCACGGCCGGGAATTCTGGGATATCTGTTTACCATGTTGGAGGACCACCGGGCGAACGCGTAAGCGTGACTGCAATCGCCCTCGTTAGCCGTGGTACTATGCACTGTATTTGGGTGCTCAAAACGCAGCAAAACGAAGAAGAGACTGCAGTCGGCGAACACAAATCTATTTCGCTTGCCAAAGGTCGTGCACAATCAGTGCGACCGCACGAAAACACTCAGTGCGAAGCGACGCAGTCTGTGGCTGGCACGTATCAGACGCGCCGATCTCGACACCAACCGTGCCGATATCCGAGTCTGCGGCGCTCATTTCGTGTCAGGTAAGCTTGAAAGCCTTTTTTTGTGTGTTTGATGATTGAAATACGGGGACAAGACGAAACAACCGCGCAAATTGCATTTGTAGGCAAGCCATCAAAGCTGTGGGAGGAGACGAATCCCGATTGGGCACCGTCGCTTCTGCTCGGATACGGCTCGCGTCATGCAGACCCTGCGCGCTACGACCGCGCGAAAAGACGGCGCTTGCAGAAAGATGAAGCTGATGCGGCGTCAGCGGCAGTGTCGGCGGCAATCGCAGAGTCGATCGGCACCGATGCCGGCGACGCAGTGGAAGGCCAGCCACCACCGGGAGACGAAGACGAAAGCGGTACCGAAGAAAATGCGCCTGGTTTGTAACTTTCTGCAAATTTCGTGAGCAACTTTGTTAAGGAGCCCACTTTGCATGTCAGCGTGGTACAATGTGTTTGCAATGAGTCATTTGCTTAAAATGTGTCATGATTTTTTTTTCGCAGGAGTCGCTGTGCAGACGAGCTAACCTCGGTGGGCCTCCAAGCTTTGGAAACTCAGTGTCTCGCGCTCAACGAGGCCCTTTACACTGCCCGCAGTGAAAACGAGCAGCTGCAGCTGTCAAAAGCAGCATTTCAAGGATGTGAGGCAAAAGTAATTTTTTACACAGGAATGCCGAACTTCACACAGTTAAACAGCTTATTTGAAGTTCTTGATTCCCATGTGTCACACAATGTAAATAATTCATTGTCGAAGTTTCAAGAGTTCATTTTGTTTTTGATTAAGTTGAAGCTGAATCTGCACAATGTTGACTTGGGCTTCAGATTTGGGGTGTCTCAAGCTACAGTGTGTAGAATATTTCATAAGTGGCTGCACTGTGCATACTGTCGACTTCAGACCCAAATTGTGTGGCCAGATCGAACAGCACTGCGTCGTACAATGCCACAAGCGTTTTACGATACATTTGGTGATAATGTGTCAGTCATCATCGATTGTTTTGAACTAAAGATAGAGCGGCCATCGTCATTCCTGCCAAGAAGTGAAACTTGGTCCCAGTATAAAGGCAGCAATACGGCCAAGTTCCTAATCGGCATTGCTCCTACAGGTGTTGTCATCTTTATATCTGAAGGCTGGGGAGGGAGGACTACCAACAGACACATCACTGAGCACTGCGGTCTGTTGGACTACTTGCTGCCTGGTGATGTGGTGCTTGCTGATCGAGGATTTAACATATCAGAAAGTGTTGGATTTTACTGCGCAAGGCTCCACGTTCCAGCTTTTACCAGAGGTAAAAAACTGCTTTCAGCTGAAGAGGTAGAAAGCACAAGAAAGTTAGCCAATGTGCGCATCCATGTTGAGAGGGTTATTGGCCTAACCAGAAATAAATTTGTCATTCTGAAGTCTACATTGCCCATTGACTATGTTACCTGCCGACCTGGAGACGAATTAGCACCAATATATAAAATTGTCACGGTGTGCTGCGCCCTTTCGAATCTTTGTCCTTCTATAGTTGCAGAATTAAAGGACGCTAATGAGAGTCCTTAAAGGTTTTTACCACAGTGCATGCATGCTATCAGAGCCGTAGTGTTTCGTATTGCACACTAGCGAGAGGACTGGCACTGGTGCCACCGAGAAATGAGCAATGGCAGCTGAACCACCATGAGAATCATGGGTAGCAGATAAGCTTGCTGTTCTTCTGGCTGTAACCGTTGCTGCGGCTTTGTAAATTGGTTCTTAGAAAGCAAATATGTGTTTGTATTCATTACAGGAAGCAAGAATATGTCAACAGCAAATCAAAGCATCATACCAAAAAGTAAAATGAAAGCAAAACAAATTTAGAAACATGTATTGCAGGGCAAGGGTTGTCATCAGTACATTTTTGGAGTATTTTTTGGGGAACAATTGGCACTTCTGTGTTGACTCACCTTGTGCGAAGGCTGCTTCATTCCTCTTTGTTTTGTAATTTTTGTCATGCACTGTGCCATAGCTCCATATAGCTGCTGGTCTTCTGTAGCCTTCTATGCAATGACATGTTTCTTGCTTTTGCTAGAGGTTGCAGCGGAACCAGCATAACAAATAGCATTGCTTGCATACCTTTTCCTGCGTAATAAACTGGGCAACTGTAGATTTTATTTTGGTTTTACTGTTGCTGCTTATAACTGACTTATAGCTATGGCTGAATAGTATATCACACCAGGCAAATATGCAAGAACATTGTCTCACATCCCACAGGGCTCCATCTTGGTTCCGCTATTATTTTTCATTTATATTTTTGCCGGAATTTCATCTTCTATACGGTTGTTTGCGGATGACTGTTGTGTACAAAAATTCAGAACGACTTGTCACTTATGCATGACTGGTGTACTAAATGGAAAATGAATTTGAACATAGCACAGTGTGTACATCTCTTTTACTAAAAAGAAGAAACCAGTCAAGGTACCATCTGAACAATGTACTATTCAAGCAAGGTGGTACGTATAAGTATCTAGGTGTGCTACTGTCATCTGAATGCTCGTGAAAACCTCAGGTAGACATTATCATAGCCAAAGCTGGTAAAGCTTCGAATTTCATTCAACGAAAGCTGTGATGTTCGCATGCGAATTTAAACGTACGACATATACTACTTGTAACCTTCATTGCTGCTCTAGAACAAATACAAAACCTTGCTGCCAGGTTCATCTTGGGGCGGTACGGAAAGAGAGCTGCACTGCAATGAAGGCTGAGCTAGGATGGGAATCTCTGGCCGCTGCAATAAACTGAGATTAAAATTTTTATATTTGATTAACTATAATAAAATTGGAATTAATAGGGAAATTTACCTACGGAAACCTCATTACATTTCAAAGCCTACTAATCATAGTTGCAAAATGCTGGAGTACACTGCCAATACGAACATGTGTGCCAACTCATTTTTTGTTCGAACAATTAAACAGTGGAGTAAACTGACTGAAAAACAAGTGCATTGTGTGAACGAAGATGTATTTTATTCCATGTTGTAACTACCCCTGCTGTAACGCTGCTGTAACTACCCCTGCTGGGCGCTGCGGGGTAATTGATGAATAAATAATAAAGAAATTGTGCTTTGTTCTTTAGTGTCACGTTTTCCACAGTGATAGTTATGACACACCCGTTATTCTTTTTTGCACTGCGGGCAATACCATTTTTTGGTCTTGGGTGCACGAGAAAGTCCAACACATGTAAAATGAAACCACTTGAGCGTTACATTGCGCATTGTCGCATGCAATCATCTTTTCTACTTTTGGCCCATTGCAGAAGCAGTATGTTTCCTGCGAACTGCTCTGCTGCCGCGTGAAGTACCGACCAAAGAGTTCTGGAAGAATAGCTTTCACAAAAAACTTTCTTGCGGTAGAAAGCATATTTTTGCAGAACTCTGTGTCCCGGATTATTCGTTCAATGTGGAGTAGATGTGGTGCCCAAACAACGAAATCACAGTAGTTTACATCACACACAGCCATTTGGGCCTGCACTTGATAATAGTACGCATGGCAGGGTTGTAATTGCATGACACCGTTGACTTCAGCTAGGCAGGTGTTGGCGGAACTGAAGTTAGTAGCATCGCGAAGTACGTATGGACACTTGAATTCTGCGACTCCTTTGCCGCAACAGATGCATGACACAAGGGCATCTGGCGTTGCCCCAGTAAATGGATGCGTCGTGCTCAGATGAAGCCCAGACCTGCGGCACGTGAATTGTTCATGCTTTGATCTCTCATAGGCCTTGAGAGCATCTTGCTTTCAAGGCCTATGAGAGCATCTTGCTCATGATTGATCCCCCACATCACAGCTGGTGTTCTGAGGCTTGTATTTTCCGGGTAACAGATCTCTTTAAGCAATGAGACGTTGGGTCTCTCTACACTGGTATGACATACCCTTTTCATAACAGAGGCCGTTACTCTGCCAGCTCTGTACAAAAACCACTGCTGAGAGTGGTTCTGCTGTCTTGTGGATGCTTCTACACGTTTCACGGTTTCGTCACTCATGACATATGCTGAAACAAAGTTCTCCGACTTCTGTACAAGTGCCTCATAGGTGCAGGCTGCATTGTCTTCAGAATATAAACATCTCAAATCTACTTTGTGCTTTGGTTCTGGTTTCTTGAAGGCCTTACAGTATCCGGGTAGTATTGAAAGTATCGCAGGCACGGCTCTTGCTTCCTTGATAGCCATGTACAATTTGTGCAGCTCTTCTGGTGAAGGAGGTGGAATGTCCATTCGTAGCTTTTTTTTTCTGGACATCTGCGCGACTGCCATCTAGAAGCTGTTTTTTCCCTCTCGATGAAGTGAAATCAATGTCTTTCAGGCGCTTAAACTGCACCTTTTCCACATATGTAGGCAGCCACGCATTATCCTTTCCGGTAGATGTTTAGTCATTTCTCATCCTTACGCCTGTATACACAGCGAAGAGGCAGGCTCCAATGTGAGAGCATGCCTCACCTACCCCGGCCATGCAGGTGCAGTGGGCCGTGAGCACACTACCATCAGCCATGCACAGGACCCACACCATCAAGGGACCATCTCCTAGTGTCTGGGAATTGTTTACCTGCAAATATTTAAGGCAGGATATCAAACAGCTTTTCCACACACGCACCAAATGCATTTCATCTCAGAAAGTGAGCACACACATTATCTGGAACAATGACCACTTTTACAGCTGCTCTGTGGTGTCTCAGATACAGTAGAGGAGAGTAAGCAAGTTAATCTCCGAGGTGTACAGAAAGAGGTTATAAATGATACGTTGTCTTTTGCATGATGACATGTTAATGCAGCAGTAGTGTAAGAAGGCAGAGCTTCAAGAAGACAGCTACGCCAAGGTGTGTCATGACTACAAAAAATGTCACAGTTTCGCCCTAAGGGCGAAGCAATGAATGCGATAGCAACACAGCAATGTCATACGAAGTAAGGTGAGCGGCTTTGGTAGCAATATGAATTGTAGTAAACATGAGCTGATTAAGTAAGCAGGTGTGCTGCGGCGTAAGTAGACCGACATGAAGAGAGACTCGATGACCACGAGAAGGCGCGTGTGAAACGGTGGTGTTGATGAGAAGCGCTTCCCGTGGGCAGCGCGTGCGAAGGGACACACCTGTAGCGCTGCACTGCCGATCCGGGCAGCATTACATGTGTAGCGTGCGTTGGAAAATGTGGCCCGACTATTACTAACTGAATGAACAAGCGTGGTGTGAGCGCGCACAAACAAACATGAATAGATCACACTGAATGACTGCAGACAACGACCGTCAAAACTCTGGCAGCAAGCGGATACGCCGCAGCGGCGAAGGTACGTGCGGTCTATCGCTTCAACGGAAACTGAGCGGCGAATGCAAATGCACGCGGCGCATAAAGGTCAGAGCCGTGTCGAGATAAGAGACGGTGCGACCGAGCGACGAGCGCGGTTGTTGGCAGAGTGGAAGTGCGCCCCCCCCCCCCCCCCCCGCTCCCTCCGGCGCTGGCTTCCCGCTTCCTTGCTTGCGCGTGGGAGATTGAGTGCGTTCGCTCTCCGTGATAGCGCGCGTCCCCGCACGCTTCCGCTCGGGCATACGGCACGCGGCAAAGATTTTATCTATAGGGAACCTCACGGCGACGGCGACGGCAGAAATCCGGTTGAAGTGTCCATATAATTGCTATCGCAATAAAACGAGCACCAGTAGTGCCCACATCCGCACTCGGGCACTGAAAACTGACTTCGGTTTCATTGATTGATTGGGTGGATGATTGGGTTCGGCATCTCAAAGTGATTATGAGAGGCACTCACTGGGATGGGTAGGCCTCCGGATTAATTTCAGACGCATTGGTTTCTTTATTGCGGAAGCAAACCTTGACATTGCGTCATTTCGCGTTTCCATCCCCACCTAAATGCGGTACGCCGAAACCAGGCTCATCAGAATCTGCGTGTTGCGGCAGCACAACATTTTACAGCCATCGAGCAACCACGGCCAGCAACGCAACATTTTGTAGCTTGGAATTTTAGTATGGCTACAGGTAAATGTGGATGTTGGGCTTACCTCCCCAAGCAGGAGCACTTTTCCTTGCTGGAGCCGTTTTGTTGACAAGCTCTTGACCCAGCTGCTTGTAAAATAATTGTGCGCCTCAAGGGACTTGAATGCTTTCATCTCCTGCAGAGTCACGAAGCTCCAGGCGCAGACAAGGTAGTTGACGATGTCCCCGTGCGTCACTTCAGGCAGGGCATTGACATCCGTCGTCGTGTCGGTGCCCGGTCGCAGCGTGTACGGGTCAACACCATCACACATTCGCACCTTTTCTTCGTATCGAGCGCGCGCCGATCCGATTAACTGAGCGTAATATGCTGTGTTAAACGGCTTTCCGCCAGGAGCGGGTGGCATTGCGCCTAGAAACTAAAAACACGTCAAGCCAACGAACGCGTGAATGGCACAGCACTAAACGAGGCAAGAAATGGTCCTCCAACATGGGCGGCCGGTTGGCGGAGCGACGGCCGTGACGTCACGTGCAAGCTATATATACGGGGGTAAGGCGGAGAGGCCACAGCGTCTTACACCAGCTTCTTACACGGGCCGTAACGCGCTAGCACAAACGCGTTAGAAACGCGCAGTCTTTCGTTAATGTTGGGTATTTATTGTCATCGTGGTGCATGTGTCCATGTGCGCTTCGTGGCGTAGTGGTTAGCGCCGCGTGTTCGGAAGCGAGGGGTGCCTGGTTCGATTCGGCGCTACGGACACAACTTGCGGAATTTTTTTTTTCATAACAGTAGACGTGGCTACCTACTACTACATACTACAGAGGAGGGACAGACCCACACCCTAAGGAGATTCCCCCTAAAACGTGTCACCATCCTAAACAGCAGGAGGAGGAGGGAAAACTTTATTTTCGTCAGATGCAGAGTTATTTAAATTACTGGGTTTCTTCTGCTAGGCGGCGTGAGGTGGCCGTAAGCCCTTAACTTTCGGCGACCTCCAAAGCCCAGTTGACGGTCCGGAGCTGGACCGCGGGATCCGAGCTGGACACCGCTACCTCCCAGTCTGAAGTGTTATTAAGTTCGAGTTCCGCCCTAGGTTTGAGCCCGGGTTAGTCGCTCAATATATGTGTCAGGTCCGCTTTATAAGCGTCGCAGTTCTTGCATTTAGGTGAGAAGCAGCCCGGCTATATTAGTGAATACTTGTAAGGGTTGGCAAATGAGCCAGTCTGCAACTGTCTCCAGGTCACCTGTTGCAGTTTATGCGGAGGGGGGTATTTTTGTCTACCTTCGCGGTAGTGCATAGTAATTTCATGGAATGTCACCATGCGATCCCTCGCGGAACCCAGGTCGCGGCCTTCCACCGCCCGGCTGACGAAACCTCGGGCATAATTGTGGGCAGCCTCATTTCCTGGGTGCGAAGAATGTGCTGGGACCCAGATGATTTGAATCTGGCGATCAGGCGGTGGATATTTGTTTAGAATTAAGAAGCCGTGATACTGAGGCATCCTGAGCGCATTGCCATCCTCATCCACCCACGCAATCATTGATGCTCTGCTTCCACCCATTAAACTCGGAAAACGCTACAGCGACTACACAAGTATGGTGCCTCGCACAGGCATGAGCATCTTCGCGGCCATTACACGTAGCAGGCTGAGGACTTGGATAGGAATATATTTTGTAAGAGTATATCACATTGTTTAATCTTATACCATTTAGGATCACAAAACCGATGGTTTTGTAATTCACTGCCCCCTCCCGAGTTTTCCGGGGTGTGCACAGCCCCCCCCCCCCCCCCCCCCCTTGTGATGACGAAGTCTACACCCCTTCCTCCCCTACAGTGTCATTACTACAGAGTTCTGCTACCCACATCACTTGTAGTTTCTACTTACCGTCGCCTGTACCTTTTCAATTAAATTTTACTGTCGTTAAAGCTTACTGTATCAGTGTTGGCGCGTACGTGCACGACTTGAGATCGATACTTACGCTTTATTTCTGCAAAGCCTGACAACAGCAGGACAAGTGCATTAGAGTCACCATTCAACGACATGCCGCTCAATGGACCTCTGTGCGCGGAGCAGCCTTTGCTATTCGTTCGACTTACATTTGAGGGCGCAAAAAACGCGGCACGTTAGGTGGCAGTCACGTGGTATTTTTGAAATTTCCCGCACTTTAATGAAACGCTGAAAAAAATTATCAGGGCAGTTATTTTATCGGAGATGACATAATCCGATGTTTCTGAACAAGCGCTACACTGTAAAAAATTGCCTACATTATACGGAGAAATTGTACGTAAAAGTACGTAAAACATGTCGTTTTCACAAAATACGGCAAAGACTTTTGTTATGCTCCCCGTTTTAGGCTTTACGGACGTTTCACCGGTAATAATACAGTGGCTGCACTGCTCTGCATGGAACAGACAGAATTCCGTATTTTTTTTATGTGAATAGCCGTACTTTTTTGCGAGGAAAGCTATATGCAAGCCGTCTGAATGAGCGCTTGTACTCACAGAGATTCACCCTACAAAATTTTATTGAACATGGAAACTACGCATTATGAAGAGACCTACAATGTGTGAGAGCTATAGCGTGCTGCCAAAAGTTGCAATAATGATCGTAGACTTAAATCTATATTTTCGCTCGCTCCATTCCGGTCGTAGTTGGCCGCGCACACGGGCATTGTGACGATAATTGTATGCTCAAATAAATGCGTGTAATTACAATGTTTTTACGTCATTGGCGTCAACGCTTTCCAATTTATAATACAAGATATATGTTTAAGTCAACAAAGAGCGTTGAGCGTACGTGCCGAAGTAATTAAAGGAACTTGCACAGCTCAGGTGCTGGTGCACACTATCAATCAGTACGGAAACGCAGCGAGTGGTATAATGACCGTAATTGCGTTTACATTTATTAACAAATGGTCTCAAGAGAATTGGCGGCCAATAGATCCAAGTACTACGGCCAGATAAAATTTTCAAATGCCAGAAACAACCCAAGAGTAAAATGGCTTTACTGAACTGTACAGAAGTTGCACATGATTTCAACCTCCCCAAATTAGTTCAAAATATATCATCTCTGTCAATAACTGTCCGTTCATTGACACACCACGATTACGCATAATCTGCACTGTTCATGTTTTTCGAATGCTTACGGTAAGATGTAATCGCAAGCAATTGGCGTACTTCATCTTGAAACAAGACCGACGAGCACGCACGTTCTTATACGGCACAATAAATTTCGCGAACATGCACCGATATGCACTGTGTGCCGACTACAAGATGGTGACCGACGATCGGACCTACTACTGTGGGTACTAAAAAAAAGCAGACAAAAGAAAAGCCCATTGCCATGTTGACGTCGCGATTCAACCTTCATTTCTTTTTTGGCCCATCATGCAACACCGTTTGTTCCATGAGCTTTATTCTAACAAGGGGGAAAAGTTGTGACACAACTCAATATTTACCCGTTCATTACATGCACCAACCAGCCCAAATTGACCCTATACCTTTACAGACACATTGCACTGCACTACTTTGCAACACTGGGGTTTGCCATCCCCAGTAGGAAACCGGACGCTCGTCTGGTTGACCTTCCTGCCTTTTCTCTCCTTGCTTTCTCTCTCTCTCACTTTGTATCAAAGGCACTACCTTTACGGAGAGAAAGCGGTATCCTCTTTCAGAGGTAAATTATTTGTCGAGCGATTATTTTACTGTTCCAGAAACTATAGCATAAACTGGAAAACGAAACCGATTATAATTTGTTCTCCGTGCTCACACAGCGCTGCACCAGGTGGCACCGCGCGCTGCGCTTTCGAATTTCCGATCTTGAAGGATCTAACAAGCGATTTATGAAGCTGCAAATGTATAGTCAGCCGATTTTTATGGTTTTATGTTGTACAGATGGTTAGATTGCCATAAATCTATCTTTATTTGTACTTAAGAGTGGAGAAAGGCTCCAAGGAACAGAGATTTGCGCATCGGGAGTGCAGAACAGAAGCAATTGATGGTTACGCTGCTTGACTATCGACATGTTCGAATTGCCAAAGTTCCAAATTTATGGCTGTGTGATGTGTGCTCGTGATGTGCCGTCATTGCGCGGGGATATTTGCGCTGAATTTGTTTCACTTCGTCTGCGAAATTCTGCACGCGGCGGCATCGAAGAAGTTAGGGTTGTGTTCAGGTGCACGTATGTGCTTGGATACGCGACAGCCTGCCCTCAACGGATGTTCAACCGTCTACGTCGCTCGTAACTTGCTCACGAGGTAAGCCCCTTGTAATTTTATTTGTTTGCTTTGCGTAGTGTAGGTGTGTGGTAAGCCGGCCTCGCGATGACAAATATTGTTTCATGAAGGCCACTAAACAACGTCTTAGGGCAAAAAGGACGCGTGAATGGAAAAAAAGAATCGCGACCAATCAATTGAGGTCGATCTTCATGGTAGCGCGTTCGGCTCGATCGCGATCGAAATTATTGTGTGACGATTATAACCTCTTGCTCAGTTGCGTTAAAAACGTAGAATAAAAGTGCAGTCAGTTGTGCACATAACATGTTGTGACGCTTGTACTGGCTTGAGAGCAAGCATACTGTATCCGATCACCTACACGTTGGAGCTAATAGCAGATGTTCACTACGAGTGATTGTTACTTTTCTGCTTGCATGAAGTTTTTTTTTCAGTTACAAAATATATTATTAGCTCTGCTGTGTCTTTCTTTGGTGCAACTGATTGCCGTGCTGCATTACGTATTGCTTCGTATGAAGGCATTCCTGTCAGTAAGCTAGCTGTAAGTGTTGTATCAGTTGCAAAAAAAAATGGACATACCAGTGCAGTGAATGCAATCATCATAGACTGTATTTTATGAATACTTGAGTTGAATTGCTTAATCGGAGGGTAGAGATGCATGAAAACCCGATGACTGCGTTGATACTTAGTGTGTGATATGATAGCTCGCCAGCTTAGGCAGCGTCAGCAGTTACAGCGCCGCTGTGGCACTAGCGATGCGGTCTATAAAAGCCGCTGCTTCCCGATAATAAAGGTTCTCTTTGTTGTTGCTTGTTGAAGGTGAAGGACGCTTTTCTTTCCGCCTCGTCGCGACACAAACATGGTGTCAGAAGTGGCGCCTGCAGATCTGAGGCAACACGGCTATCGGACGTCAGACTAGCCCTGAAACAAGGACGCATCGGGCCCACTGAACAGTGCTAGACGCCGGACAAGCCACCAGGTACCTTACAAGGAAAGACCAAGTAAGATGGCTTTGTTTCAAATTGCTCCACCCGAGCCCTTCAGCTTCGCAACACCCAACGACTGGCCTCCCTGGAAACAGCGATTTCTTCGCTTCCGAACTGCGTCTGGACTAGACGGGAAGCCAGAAAAGAGTCAAGTAGATACATTGGTGTATCTAATGGGACCTCAGGCCGAGGATATCTTCAAAACGTTCAAACTTGAACCTGACGACCAGAAAAAGTTTGAGGTCGAACTGCAGGAGTACGAGGCCTACTTTGTTCCTCGACGGAACATCATTTATGAAAGGGTTAAGTTTAACACCCGAACGCAAGAAGACGGTGAATCCGTCGAGGATTTCATTACCGCACTGCACACGCTTGCTTCCACGTGCGACTACGGGGAGCTGCGAGAAGATTTAATTCGAGATCGTCTCGTGATGGGCCTGCAAGATCGTAAAATCTCGAGAGCTCTGCAACTCGATCCGGACCTAAAACTACAGAAAGCATTGTTGGTGGCACGACAGCACGAGACCGTCAACCAACAGCAGGCAGAGCTTCACCGCGTGCGAGAACAGGAAGTCCACCAAATACAGTCCCAGAAGGGTACGCGACAAGTGGGGAAGAACGTGTCTCCGCCTGAAAGTGGAACCAACGTTCCCAAACAATGTGGGTGGTGCGGAAGAAACAGGCACAATCGAGCGTCCTGTCCAGCGAAAGATGCAGTCTGCAGAAAGTGCGACAAAAGAGGACACTTCGAGGCGGTTTGCCGATCAACCAGAGCTGTCAGGAACGTCGAAAACCGGACCGAGGAACCAGGTTTCCTCGGAGTCGCATCCCATTCATCGGCTTACAGGTGGGAAGTTCCAGTACTTGTTGAATCTTCGAACGTCGTATTTAAAATAGATACTGGCGCAGACGAAGCGGTCGTTCCGGCGGAGCTCTTCAATCGCATTTTTCCCGCGATAAAGCTTCAACCAGCAAGGCGCCGGCTTCAGGGACCGGATGGTAAATCCCTTGCCATATCTGGTATGGCTGTCATGAATATGACGTTTGCGGGAACGAACAGCCGCGAAGACGTGTACGTACTTCAAGGCCTCCGAACCCCTCTTCTTGGGAAACCAGCGATAGAAAGGCTCTGCGTACTACCACAAATCAACGTAATAAAGAAACTAGACCCCGAATCTGAGTTTCCACAAGTGTTTCAGGGACTGGGTACCTTCAAAGAAGAGTATGACCTCAAGTTGAACCCTGAAGCAAAGCCTTTCGCTCTGTCGTCCCCACGCAGAGTCCCCCTGCCTTTGTTCGAAAAAACAAGACAAGAGCTCGAGCGGATGCAAGCACTAGGCATCATTTCTCCTGTCACCGAGCCTACTACATGGTGCGCACCTATGGTTATCGTTCTTAAACCCTCTGGTGCTGTTCGAATCTGTGTCGACTTCACGGAACTCAACAGATACGTTCAACGAGAATGGCATCCCATCCCGGCCGTCGAGTACACCATCGGAATGCTACGGGGAGCGAGCACGTTTTCGAAACTCGACGCGAACTCGGGCTTCTGGCAGATACCGCTGAGTGAAGGGAGCAAGGAATTCACAACTTTTATCACGCTGTTCGGACGATTTTATTTCAACCGGCTTCCATTCGGAATATCGTCGGCCCCCGAGCATTTTCAAAGACGAATGGGGCAGGTTCTTTCAGGACAGGAGGGAGTCGTCTGCCACATGGACGATGTGCTTATTTGGGGTGCCACGCAGGCGCAGCATGACGAGCGGCTTCGGGCAGTGATGAACCGCCTCCGCACAGCGGGCATTACTTTGAACCGAGATAAGTGCGAGTTCAGTGTCACCCAGATTTCATTTTTGGGACATACAATCGGGAACAACGCAGTGCGTCCTGATAACCAAAAGCTTGACGCGGTGACAGAAATGCCACATCCGACGTCCAAGACAGAGTTACGGCGCGTGATGGGCATGGCAAATTATCTGGCCCGTTTTGTGCCCCGCATGGCGGAAGTCCTTCAGCCTCTTTCTTTCATGATGAGCTCAAGACAGGATTTTGTGTGGGGCCCCACGCAAGAAGCCGCCTTCAAGAAGTGGAAAATCCTTCTTTCATCGGACCCTGTTCTGGGAATCTACGATTCAAACAAGGAAACAGTGGTGACAGCAGACGCCTCATCGTACGGTCTTGGAGCTGTCCTGCGCCAAAGGCAAGAAGACGGTCAGTTCAAAGTGATTTCTTATGCTTCCAGAACTCTTACAACCACCGAGCGGCGATACGCCCAAATTGAAAAGGAAGGACTTGCCCTCGTGTGGGCTAGTGAAAAGTTCCGTGATTATCTCGTAGGAAAGCACTTCAGCCTCGAGACAGATCACAAACCACTCGTGTCTTTGTTTGGGTCAAAAGGAACTGAGGAATTAACACCGAGGCTACAAAGAATGCGCATGCGTCTGATGCGCTACACGTATGACATTGTGTATGTTCCAGGCCGGGACCTGACGGTGGCGGACGCGCTTTCTCGGTCACCTCTTCCACAAACGGAATTCACGGAACTGGAGGGCGAGATACAGGGCTATCTGCGATTGGTGGCTTCGTCAGTCCCGGTAACAGCGCCGAGTTTACAGCTTATCGCCCAGGAGCAAGAGCAAGATCCGGTATGTCAAGCTCTTATCAATCTGTGTACAAAAGGCTGGCCAAGCCGTCGAGACGTTGGGTTTGACCTGAAGCCTTACTGGAATGAGAGGCAAAGCATTGCCCTTGTTGAAAACCTGCTCATGTGCGGCTCTCGGATAGTGATCCCATCGACACTACGGCAGCCCGTCCTTAAAATAATTCACGAGGGACACTTCGGAATCGAGAAGTGCCGGGCGCGTTCCAAGAGCTCAGTTTGGTGGCCAAGTATCGACGCGGACATTGAACGACTTGTTAAGAACTGCCACAGCTGCCTCAAGCAAAGCACCAACCGAAAGATGCCCCTGCTACAGACCAAGTTTCCAGATAGGCCATGGCAGCGCATTGCAATGGATTTATTCTTTCTTGAGGGAAAATGGTGGCTGATCGTCACGGATTATTTTTCACGATACCCGGAGCTCGTACCGCTGAATAACCTGACTTCATCAGCAGTAATAAACCACTGCAAATCCATTTTCGCCAGACACGGGATTCCGGAAATAGTTGTTTCCGATAATGGGCCGCAATTTTCAAGAGCCTTCGGCGCTGAATTTTCAAAGTTTGCAACAGAGTACAACTTTGAACACGTGACGTCTAGCCCTCATTATCATCAGAGCAACGGAATGGCAGAGTCCGCCGTGAAAATTATCAAAAAAAAATTATCTTAAAGAAAACTGCTGACACTTATAAAACTCTTCTGGCCTACAGGACAAGCCCACTGAAGAACGGATACAGCCCCGCCGAGCTGCTCATGGGGAGACGACTGCGCACGGCCCTGCCTACGTCCAGCGAAAGCCTTCAGCCTCGGACGCCAGACTTCCAAAAACTGGCAGCTTTCGAGAAGTCGCAGCGTCAGCGCCAGAAGAGAGACTACGACCGACGCCACGGAGTGCGCGATCTGCCCGAGCTTTCCGAAGGAACAGACGTATGGATCGTAGACCTCCAAAGAGGAGTCGTACGAGGAAGCACCGACGAGCCCAGATCGTACTGGGTCGATTCCAGGGAAACTTCTCTACGCAGAAATCGCACTCATCTCGTCCCGCTGCCTCCGACCAGTTTAGAAGACGGCCGAGGAACAACGCAACTGACAGCGGAATCGTCAGAAATATGCAGCGATGAATGAAGCAGAGCGCAGCAGTGTAACGATCCCTGTCACAATCACACACGAAGCGGAAGGTGTGTGATTCCTCCAGAACGATTTCAAGCTTCGTAACAAGAGTGGCTTCAAAAAAATGTGGTTGATCCCTCTTATATAGGAATCGGTATAGAACACGAAAGTGAAACGTGTCTTCACAGAAGTAGTGTAATGTTTATTGCACATTGATATATAATGTCTATTGGTCTTTTGTGGCTAAAGCGCCCTTAGGCGTTGATGCACCCACGCTGACGCCTGGTGGCACGTCTCCTCCATCACGACTACCAACGTCGATGACCATGATCAACCGTCGTGCATATGGAAGCTGCACTACGCTGCACACGCTAGCACAACGCGAAAGACGAAGCACGTAACTGACACACTAATACAACGCGCAAGACAAAGCACGTAACTGAATCGTCACCGAGTCAAATCAGCGCGTACAGCGCGTCGTAATTGCAGCCTCCGCGATCAACTTGAGAAACATTTTCAGAGCTAATTGCGGAGGCCACGCTCCGCTGTGCTGAGTACGGTGAACGCCACCTAGGTGGCGTTGGTAGTGCTTCTTGATGCCAGCGTCCCTTCGAATGCTGGCATCGAGGCGTCGTAGTGCTGAGACCACCGAAGCGTTCACTGTCGGTGCGCGTTAGTGTCATAATGCAGTACTTCTCTTTTCTGCTCGTAGGCGGCGGCACCGCCCCGAGCAAGAGCGCGGGTACACGGAGGAGTGTTAGATATATAAGGCGCGTCTGTGTAGCTCTCTGCAAATGCGTTTGTGGCGCAATGGGTTAAACGCTCGGCGATCTATCGTCGCGGACCGAGAGGTCGTGGGTTCGATTTTCAAATTTTGCATGTTTGTGGAACTTTTTCTTCTGGTTTCTTTCTTTGTATTATGTTCTATGACGTATTTCCGTGACGGAAATACGTCAGTGAAGTCTTGGTGGACCCCGGCATAAAACACTTTCGTGTTAAAAAAAAAAGAGAGAGAGATGTGTGATAAGATAGCTCGCCAGCTTAGGCAGCGTCAGCAGTTACAGCGCCGCTGTGGCCCTAGCGATGCGGTCTATAAAAGCCGCTGCTTCCTGATAATAAAGGTTCTCTTTGTTGTTGCTTGTTGAAGGTGAAGGACGCTTTTCTTTCCGCCTCGTCGCGACACAAACACTTAGCAGGATCAAGTTTACATAACATTACTAATTCATCATTTTCTTTCACTGAAAAGCTACTTGCTGTTGTCCTGCTGAAGCTGAGAAGAGGTCTGCTGCCTACCAAGTGCCCATGTCTCAAGTTGTTGCACTATTGCCCTCAAAGTGAGTGCGTTTTTTCTCAGCTTTTTACTAGCTGGATCATATTGTCATACATCTACTTAGCTGTGTAGGTGAGCACTGTTTGCGTCATTGGAGTGATGGTGGAAAAGCACCTCTTAAATATTACAACAGGTCTGACAGAGTGCAGCTGTGGCAGTATGCGAAGGTGTCAATACTGTACAAGCGAGATTAGGTTCTTCGAGTGTCATTCAATTGTGGTCTAGCAGACAAAAATGCTAAACAGGGATAAATAACTTTCATTTGCTCTTGGTAGATTGTGCAAGCAAATCAACCAAGCTGTTACACTTGAAATGGCACATTTCTAGGTGTATTCTGCAACACCCCAGCCCTGAACAGCTTTCGATTTAAGTGCTACCACCGTCATTTCTCTGTAAAGCACAAAGCAAGGTTCCGCATTGTAGGCAGCTGGCATCAACAGACGTCTACTTAATGTGAATTTTAAATGTAAGAATGACGTGCTCCTGTTTGGGTGTCTGTAGAAACTGATGCTTTAGTTCCAGTCTTGTATAAGCCATACTTGGAGCGATATAACGTAAAATGATTCCAAACTGTTTTGATTCCAAAGTCCTGACGTCAAATTTACGTAACCACTGACGCAAGCATCGGGCGGTTAACCGCAGCGTTGTCTGAAGAACCCAATCAAACACTCTCCTCGTTTTTAGGAGGTCACCTTTGTTCGCTTTCAAAACCAATAACATCGTTTACACTCAGCGGTTTTTCTCATCTAATTGGCTGACAAGAGGCGAGGAGCACGCTCTAGTGGAGATGGTTTCGATGGGGCCGAGCCAGCACAGTGACAATAGATAACCGCATGATAAGGGTGGTGCCGGCTTTTCCGATCGTTCCTTTTCGCCTTACTTAGCTTGCGGTGGCTGGTCGAATATCGCGGCGGCGTGCAACGGAAGGATAATAATGCTGCTAAAACGGATCCTCAGAAAGGAAGAGTTGGCAGAGCGATGTCGTATACGTGCCGAAAGGGCTCGATAACGTTTTACTGCTACGCAAAAGGTTTATCATGCGCAAATGCACATGCACATGCTCAGCGGCAGGTGCGAGTAGCGAGGGCCTGAGCGATCGGCGGGCAGCCATCTTCTATTCCTTTCGGAACGGGGCAGTCTGTGGCTATTCAGAAAAATTTTCACTTTTTTTCGGCATATTAATGCGTTTTTTTCGCGTACACGTCACTTTGACGTGGTGAGTTTTCGTGGTTTTGTGACGTCGCGTGACAGACAGGCGATGTGGGCGTAGCCAGAAAACATTATACCAATAGCAGAGGGCGAATGGTGGAAAGGCCTCGAATCAGGAATGATCATTTTTCTTTTGTGCGGTTTAATCATGCATAATCAGTGTGTACAGGTTATATCAGATGGGGAGCTATCGTCATTTTCGTGACGTCGCGCGACAGACAGGCGAAGTTGGGAGTGGCCCGAAAATGTTTGGCCAATCGTGGAGGCTGATTGCAGAAATTGGAATCAGAACAGTTTGGAATCATTTTACGTTATAGCGCCCTTGGATAGGAAAATTGTTTTCTTTTGGGCGTTTTGGCACAGATGCATGGGTAATGCTTGTATACATAGACATTACATCACGATAGCTTAACCAAGTAGATGCCCCGGCGGACTAAAACTTAGAGGGCTCAGATTGAAGCCTGTCAACATTTGTTGTAAAATGAAGTACACCTTTTATAGTCTTATAGAGGACAATTATTTTAAGCCATCTGTGATGGACGTGACTCGGAGCCAGACGATCAGCAACTGATTAAAACTTTATTCAGCGGGCTATTATATACAGACAACCGATGACGTAGTTGTCACGTTGCTTACGTGCTCAAAAAAGAAAGAGCGCGGCGTTAGGTGCCACGTCATAACACTCCTCCCGTTTAAGTTTAGTACAAGTCAATGGTTCTAAACGATAGACTCAGTAACGAATGACTGGTCGTCGGATACGGGTGGATCTTCTCAGATCGGTGTCCTCAGGCGTGCAGCGAGAACTCGGAATGGCTGGGATGGGGCTCGACGTCTTCAGGTGCTCGCACCGGAGGAAGCCTGAAATGGTATTCGGGTAGAGGCTCTGGTGGCTCTGCTGTTAGCTATGCGCGCCTCAGTTGGTTTCGGTGCCTGTGGTGCACGTCGCCATTGGCCATCCTCACCAGGTAGGATACCGGATCCTTGACTTTAATGACTTCCGCCAGCTTCCACCGAGGTCCTGCGACGAAACTTCGGGCATAGACAGAATCACCAACACCAAATGCTTTCACTACAGAGCTAGACGTAGCAGGCTGACGGTCTGGGTGCAGCTTGTCTAATGCTGTGCGTAATTTTCTACCCATCATGAGCTCCTGCAGGAGTCTTTCCTGACACTGAATGCGGGGTGGTATGTTGTTTCAATAAGAATCTATAGATAGCTTGCACTGGGTGTCGTTCCCCGACTGTTTCTTGAATGCTTCTTTTACTTCCCGCACCATTCGCTCCGCCCTTCCATTACTGGCGGGATGATAAGGCGCTGTGAACACCGCACGGATGCCATTGAACTTCAGGAAAGCTTGCATCTGCTCGCTCGTGAAAGCTGTTCCGTTATCGGAGACGAACGTCCGGAACACCGTGTTGCAATTACTGCCGATGTTTTCATGGAGGGCATAATCTGCACTTCGGCCCACTTGGAAAATGCGTCTACAACGACAAGAAAAACTTCTCCTTTCACTGGTCCCGCAAAATCAATATGCAACCGGCTCCAAGGCTGATCTGGCTTAAGCCAGAAGTGCACTGGTTCTTTTGGATCACTTTGGCGGTTTAATTGGCACCTGTCACAGAGACGCACAAAATCTTCGATTTCTTTGTCCATATTTGGCCACCACATTAGGGACCTTGCCTGACTCTTCATGGCTGTCATGCTAGGATGGTTTGCGTGCAGCAAACGAAGAACATCTTTTCTTGCCGCTAGAGGTATAACTACTCTGTTGCCCCACAGGATGCAATCACGGTGCAGCGACAACTCGGTTTCCCTTACTTCGAAAGCCGTAAAATCATTGTGCACATGCGTGGGTCAACCAGAGAGAACGTATTCCTTCACCGTGGACAAAAAACTGTCCCTCTTGGCAAGTTCCGCGATGTCAGTCGCTTGCAACGGTGGGCAATCCACTGCGTCCAACAGCAATACGTCACTTGGTGGTTGCATCTCGTCATCGAGTCCGGGTGCTGGAAGACGGCTTAACGCGTCAGCGTTGCTGTTGCGGGGGCCTGGTCGATATTCCAAGACGTAGTCATATGCGGCCGAAAGCAGTATCCAACGCAGCATTCTTGGGGACATCACTTCTGGTATACGTTTCTCCCTGTTAAACAAACCAAGCAGAGGCTGGTGATCAGTTGTAATAATGAAATTGCGCCCGGCCAAATACTGGTGGAACTTTTTTACGCCATACACGATGGCTAAGCCCTCTTTGTCAATCTGCGCATACTTTCGCTCACTTGCTCCTAGCGTTTTCGAAGCGTACGCTATCGGTCGTTCGGTACCGTCCGGTTCTCTGTGCGCCAGCACGGCTCCGATCCCAACAGGAGATGCATCGCATAACAGCACGATTGGTCGCTGTGGATCATACGAGATTAGAACTGTTGCTGACGCTAACACGTTCTTGAGTGCACTGAAGGCTCGGTCGTGTTGGCTATTCCAAAACCAGCGGCTATCTTTGTCCAACAAACGGTGGAGCGGTTCCGCGACTTCTGCTTTTCCTTTTAGGAAACGGCTGTAAAATTTATTAGCCCAAGGAATGATTGCAGCTCCTTTTTTGATGACGGAGTCGGTGCGTTCAGAATTGCTTCTACCTTGCTCGTGCTAGGATGAGTTCCCGTGGCGTCTATCACATGACCCAAAAACTCGATGCGTGTCTTGCGGAACTCGCATTTTTCTTTGTTCACTCGTAGGCATGCATTCTGTAGACGGGTGAGCACGGCCTCTAGTCGTTCTTCGTGTTGTTCCAGCGTGTCTGCTGATATCAAGGTATCATCGAGATAGCATTTCACGCCAGTAATACCTACCAGCAGTGTGTAAATGGTGCGCTGAAACAACCACGGCGCTACGGAAATGCCAAATGGAAGTCTGCGCACTTTAAATAAGCCCTTCATTGTGTTCACAGTAAGCGCCGTAGCCGATTCATCATCCACAACAAGCTGTTGATATGCCTGAGCCAAATCCAGCTTCGTGAAAAATTTACTTGGCCCTAGTGATGCCAAGACCTCCTCAGTTGTGGGCAAAGGATAGACGCAGTTTTGAACTGCCGTGTTCACTGTGCTGCGATAATCACCGCACAAGCGTATGGAACCATTTCTCTTTCTCACTACTACGATGGGGGTTGCCCAAGCAGAGGACTGTACTGGTTCCCACACACCTTGTTTAACTAGCCTGTATATCTCAGATGCGACGTCATCTTGAAGTACGAATGGCACTGCTCTGCTCTTCAAGAACACCGGTTGTGCTTCATCATTTAGATCTATGTGCACTGGATCCCTAGTGCAGCCTGGAAGATCACTTCCGAACACCTCTTGAAAGCGCTGAAATATTTCTGCACCCTCGGACACTTTTTTTATTCCATGAATTTCAATTCCTAAGGCCTTAAACCAATTTCTTCCCAGCAGGCTGCTGCCTTGTTTGCTCACTACTAGTAAGGGCAATTTCGCACACTTTTCTTTGAAGCGCACTTCCACTATGGCCTTTCCCAGCATCTGCATTGGCTCTTTCGTCCAAGTCACGAGCTGCGTGCCAGTACTCTGAAGTGCAATTTTGCCTGCGCTGCCTTCAATTGCTCGAAACGTTTCTTGACTGACCAGCGAGTGTGACGCCCCTGAGTCTACTTCCATCTGCACTTCTTTTCCTTGAATCCGTACAGTGGCGATAAACTTTTCAAGCTCGTGAACTTCGCAAACCGAGTAAAGTTCTTCTACTTCGTGAAGCGGTCTGCGTGTCTGACTTTGCTTTCGTGCCTGTTTATTTTCCGACTTCTGGGCAGCAGTTTGCTTTTGACTTAACTGCGATTCTGTTCTGAAGCGACATGCTCTCACGATATGGCCCGTTTTCTTGCAGTAGCGACATGCCGCGTAACGAAACTTGCAAATTTCAGCATTGTGCTTACCGTTGCAGCGGTAGCAGATTACTTTGGACGAAGCCGGCTCCCTTGAGCGCGTTTCGTGAACGGCCGCGTCGCCTGTGCCGCTCGCCTCACTGTGGCTCTTTGTCCCGATTTCTCGTTGCTGTCGTTGAGTTGCTTCCGCTGTCACAGCCATGTCGTACGCCACAGCGAATGTCAGGTTCCTTTCGGCCAGTAGACGTTGTTGCACCGCCTCGTTGCCTGATGCCGAAGTCGAAACGGTCTCGCATCATCTCGTCCATTGGAAGCGTCTTGTCTCCAAAACCGCAGTTTTCAGCCAGTTTTCTCAGCGCTGTCACGTAGTCTGCGACGCTTTCTCCTTGAGCTTGGTTACGCTTATAAAATAAAAATCTTCCGTACAGTACCGACGGCTTCGGATGCATGTGTTCACGGACTGCTTTCTTGATGCAATCGTACGTTTCAGCTGTCGGCCTTTCGGGTTTCACCAGCGTCACGATGAGACTGTACGTTTCTTCTCCGCAGGAGCTGAGCAAAACCGCCCGATTTTCTTCGTCCTTTGAAAGCTTGTTCGCTTCGCAGTACATTTCCAGTCGCTCCACGTACTCATCCCATGACGCGCTTGTACCTAGGCGGTACTTCCCGATGCCGGTGACTGGCATTGCGCCGCGCGCATTGGTGGGGCCTGCGCCGGTCCGCTGCCTGCCCCGTCGCCAATTGTGATGGACGTGACTCGGAGCCAGACGATCAGCAACTGATTAAAAGCTTTATTCAGCGGGCTATTATATACACAGACAACCGATGACGTGGTTGTCACGTAGCTTACGTGCACAAGAAAGAAAGAGCGCGGCGTTAGGTGCCACGTCATAACACCATCATAGTGTGATGATATTTGTGCTGAATGTACTTCACTGTGTCTATAAAATCCTGCACACTGTGACATCATCAAAATTTTCATGTGAGACATGCCGTGCAGCTTAGCGATATGCAGGAATATAACGCAAGTTATTTTTTTCTAATTTCTGGACTCGTAATTCACTTCACCTCACATTCTTGTTCGTGACATGACTATAATGCAGATGTTTCTTTATATTTTCATGCAATTTAAACTGGCCAGAAAAAAAAAACAGAAAAAAATCTTATTCGATTGTGTTGCGGGAATTTCTGTTTCCAATTATCCTGGTGGCATGGAAGTTCTATCCACTTCCATTCATTTTTTTTCCATTTCGCCGTTGCATCACGTCACATTATAATCGAAATACATATTTCTTGATTTTCTCTGAGAGCTCCATAGTCACCACCCCTCCCTCGTGCTGTAATGGTGGCTGCATAGGTTATGTGCAGAAATGGTACAGATGACCAGTGCTCCAAGTTCCATTTATCACAAAGTCAGGCACAAGTACTTGGAGAATTTGGTACAGCAGAAAACCAAAGTTGAACTGCCGAACACTTTCAAGCAGCCTCAGAGTACCGTCTCAAGTAGATAGATTTCATTGGTCATGTAGAGGCGCACAGGATACATCTTTATTACTTGCTGAACACGTAAGCTCTTGAGAAAGCTGAATTTTTACATAGCTTCAGCTATGTGATATCGGTCATTGTTCCTGCCCTCGGCAGTTGTGGAAGAGTATCACAGTATTTCTTTTTCTAACTCAGTTTACTTATTTGAGAAGGATTACTGTATATGTTCGGAGAAAGCTGAGCCTGACTAAGTCTAGCTAAGCATGGTTAAGACTACTTAAGGTTAGTCAATCATCGATAACCAGTTGATAGCCAATCAATAACTAATCCGAAAAATTGCGGAAAATGATGTGGATGACTTGGTAATGATTAGCCTAGCCCAAATATGTGGTCAATTCGTAATCGATAGTCAATCAATAATCAATCAATAATTAATACATTTCAGAAAATGCTGGGGATGACTTGGTAGTAGCTTAGCCTAGCCAAATACGTGGCCAATACCTTGCGATAGCCAATGAATAATCGACAAATACTCAATAAATTAAGCCTTTTCTAAATATACTTTTACTCTCCCTCCCCACTGTGGGTCACGGAGCGAACTCCAAATGTCATCGCAGAGTATTCCCCATCTTTCCCGTCCTGTCTACGGTTCTTTTTACGGTTCATGTAATTCTTTTTTTCCACGATTGCTCCGATCATAGGCAACCTCAAAGAGAAGTTTGCAATGATAAAGCACTTGACAAGTTGCTCATGTCTATTATTCTTAAACCTTTATGACAAGCAGCAAAATGCCAGAAAGCGTGATTTGGCTATCACAATACCACCCGATAGATTCCACAAAGCTTCGCAATTAAAGCAGTCCCGGGAGGCACAAGCGCATGGAATGAAGCTGGATGCATGCAATAACTAGGGAGCCTACATGCAAGCGCAGCGCTTGCATGTAGGCTCCCTAGCAAGAACGTATGCAGAACCTTATATGTACTAGAGCAAGGCTGTTTACCTCTGGCCCCCGTATGTATATCCCCCGCATGCGTTCCCAGGGGGCGTACCCTGGGTGACTTACGCGCGTATCACGGCACGTGGACAGGAATAGAACGTGCAGGGGAGAGGAAGACAGAATGTGGCGATGGCGCCTGTGCACGTGGGCAGCGCTTGTGTGTTTCTAACGTCGCGCGCAGGTTCCGGCGCGGCTGCAGAGACGGTTGCGGCAGATACATGGGAGGTGCGGTGACCGTGGCGGCGCCCGTGCAGGCTTATTGTGTTGGCGTATGAAAAAAGTGTATGTTTTCATAATGTTGGCAGCCCATGTATGTAGCTCATGTATGCAGCCTAAATAGCTTCACTGGTAATCCGTCCCCATAAGAACGTTCCGGCCCCACAATTTTTTTTCTTGGAATATGGTGAATAGGCTTGTCCAAACACTGGTGGCGCGGCAATGACCTCAACAATATGTCTGCCGCAGCTCCGGTACTCCACGTTTCGACACCGTCCGACATATTTGCATCACTCTCACAATGGGTGCACAAATGCTGGTATTCACGCGTGATCTCAAGCGCTGACAAATTTAGAAGATGAGAAGGCGCCAGCTTGATTGTAAATAAAGTTCAATAAACAAAAACAACAGAATGATTATCGCGTTTGATGCATAGAAAAAAAGAAATTTTCAAAATCATGTACGTGGTCCTGATTCTAATCATGCGACACCTTTCGAGCTACGAGACCATATTAAACAATTTCCTACGCAGCTTTATGTCGAGTAAAATTTTTGTTGCAGGTGCTTTACTATAGTTGCATGCAAGCAAGCATCGGGCGGAGATCAGAAGTGTTGTTTGAACAGCCCATTCAAGTGCTCTGCTCAATTAAAATAGGTCACTTTGCTGTGCAAGCCAATATCATGGCCAACCTTGGCAGGTGTTCCTTATCTCATTGGCTGGCAAGAGGCTAGGAGCGCGCAGAGTGGAGAGGGTTGGATGGGTCTGAGAAAACCCAGTGAAAGTAAATAACTGGTTGTTGAGGGCTGTGCGTCGTCTGCCATTGAACGGGTGCTCCTAGCTTAGTTTGTGGTGGCTGGTCAAAAATTGCGGTGGGGTGCAATTGGACCTAAAAATAGCGACCTAAATGAATCCTCAGAAATGAAAAGTTGGTAAATTGATGTCGTACGCGTGCAAAAAGGGTTCGCAATAAACGTATTACAACCACGAAAAAAATGTTATGCGCAGATAAATACATTCACCCGGAAGGTCCGAGTAGTTAGTTCGAGAGCAATCGGCGGGCAGCCACGTTTCATTCCTTTCATTCCGCTAGTCCTAAAAAAATCACGTCTTCACGTCGTGTGACAGACAGGCGAAGTCTGTGATGCTCAAAACATTTTGACCAATAGCCGATGGCTTATGACAAAAAGCCTAGAATTGGAAGTATATTCTTTTTCCTACGGCCAAATTTTTTGCGCAACAGTCGGTTCATGTTATATCACACGGGTATTCCGTGTGGCGGACAAGCGAAGTTTGACCAGTCTTAGAGGGCTAGTGGCAAAAATAGAACAGAAACAGACTGGAATAGCTCTACGCTAGAGCGCCCCTTGTCCGGTCCCTTCGTGAGAGCTCTTACGTTGATACTATGTGTGGGTCGTTGCATGTAAGCCTTTTTTTTTCGTATTTTGTAAAACAGTATTGCGCAGTCAACAGAAGGTTGCCATACCAACTAGCTCCAGTAGAAGCTTCATTTTAGGTTAGTAAAGCATTCGCTTTAACGAACGAGAAGAAAGTGAACCGAGGGCCCCAGTTTTAATTAACCATATTATACGGAGCCAACAATGACACCAAGGACAACATACGGGAAATTACTTGTGCTTAGTAATTGAAATAAAGAAATTATAAAAAAGCCGGCAGATTCCACGCCTTGTGGGAATCAATGTTATGCGAAGCAGTGCGCGAGGAGCTCACCAAGTTAACGAAACAACCATGAGAGCACCGAGACGTAGGCGGCTCTTTCATGACCTACATGACACGCATCTCGTGACATTCATGTCATGAGTCCTCGTGAGTCTCTTTAGCTACACCTGAGAGACCTTAAGGCGAAAGCCTTACTCCTGCTTATGACTATGACTTTGACCAGCAACTTACAGCCTTTTCCTTCACTTTGTGGCCACGTACGAACCTATTCCAGCATCCTGTAGTGTTTCCTTCACTTGGTACCCATGACCGAACCCATTTGATTGGTTTTTGAGCGCTAATATTTTCACTGAGTCATTGTCATGACCTACATGACACGCATGTCATCACATTTATGTCATGACCTATCACTTATGTTCGTCATACACCCCTGCCATACTATGCTAATTTGGGTACCTACCAAGGTAACGAAACGACCATGAGAGCACCATGATGTAGTCGGCTGTTTCATGACCTTCATGACAATCATGTCATGATATTCATGTCATGACATATCATTTATGTTCATCGTATCTTTTTACGCTTAGTAATTGTCATTTGTGCTGAGTCATGCTCATGACTATGACATGCACGACCATCCTTTAGTGTTTTCTTCACTTAGTACACACGCCCGAACCCATTTCAGTGTTTTTTGAGTGTTAATGTTTTTTTGCTGAGTCATTGTCATTTATGCTGAGTTATGCTCATGACTATGATTTCTACCATCGTCCTTTAGTGTTTCCTTCACATAGTGCCCACGTCTGAACCCATCCCAGTGGTTTTTGAGTGTTATTCATTTTTCGCTAAGTCATTGTCATTTTTGCTGAGTCATCTTCATGACTATGACTTCTCCCATCATCCTTCAGTGTTTCCTTCACTTAGTACCCATGTCCGAACCAATTTCAGTATTTTTGCGTAATATGCTTTTTTCGCTGAGTCATTGTCATTTTTGCTCAGTCATGCTCATTACTACGACTTCCACCATCATCCTTTAGTGTTTCCTTCACTTAGTGCCCACGTCCGAATCCATTCCAGTGGTTTTTGAGTGTTACTCTTTTTTCGCTGAGCAATTGTCATTTTTGCTGAGTCGTGCTCAAGACTACGACTTCCACCATCATCCTTTAGGGTTTCCTTCACTTAGTGTCCACCTGAGAACCCAATTCAGTGACTTTTGAGTGTTACTACTTTTTCGCTGAGTCATTGTCATTTATGTTGTGTCAGGCTTATGACTATGACTTCTACCAGCATCCTGTAGTGTTTCCTTCACTTGGTACCCATGACCGAACCCATTTGATTGGTTTTTGAGCCCTAATATTTTCACTGAGTCGTTTTCATGACCTACATGACACGCATGTCATCACATTTATGTCATGACCTATCACTTATGTTCGTCATACACCCCTGCCATACTGTGCTAATTTGGGTACCTACCAAGTTATCGAAACGACCATGAGAGCACCATGATGTAGGCGGCTGTTTCATGACCTTCATGTCACGCTTGTCATGATATTTATGTCATGACATATCATTTATGTTCATCGTATGCTCTTGTCATAGTATGTCAGTTTTTGTACATACCATGTTAATGAAACGACAATGAGAGCACAGAGACGTAGGCGGCTAGATAGATAGATAGATATAAATATATATATTGATAGATAGATAGATAGATAGATGCTGTCAAAGTAGCAAACGTTTGCCTAGGAATGCTTCGCATTTAACATAGAAATGACAATGGATGAATAAACAGCTGGCCGCCGACCAGCAATGGGCCATCCAGCAGGTCCCCGAAGCGGCTGCCAGGTATTCCCTGTCGGTCCCTACGTGGGAGACGCCCGCTACGCCCTAAGCGCGCCCTGCAGGACCTAAATAAAGTTTTTCCATTCCAGTCCAACAGCTGGCCGCAGGTGGGGAACGATCCCACATCTTCGCATTACGCGTGCGATGCTTTTACCAGTGAGCTACCGCGGCGCCGTTTTCCCATCCACTTTCCGGGGTATTCATATTTTTTTAGAACTATAAAGAACTAACCCTGGGAGTGTTAGCCCAGGGTTATTTTTTTTGCTCAGATGACGTGATTTGCCCAGAATACATCACTGGGCCAGCTATCCGATTGGTTGCCCAGGGCGCGTCATCGATAATTTTTCCAACATTATGGTCAACAAATGTTGGTCGTAATAGATTAGATGTTAGTTAATTTGTTTCTATAAAAAGAAAGTAACATAAAGAGAGTGCGCAAGGACATGTATTACTACACAAAAAGCACTTCCGGCCCACAGAATGTGTTGTCTGCTTGTGTTACACCGTGGTCCGTGTTGAGAGCTGCGCGGTCAGTGTTGGTTTTGTTCTTTCTTTTCGCAAGCACCATAGTTCGCCCTTGCGTTGTGGGCTGCAAACGTAGCGATGGGCGACATGTCAAGCTGCGACATCGTGCCCCGCTGCAAGGCAGCAGACGAGCGGAGTCGCTGCAGCGCATCGGACTGACGGTATCCAAACGGCGCCACCATCTACGAATTTGCGGCCGTCACTTCACGTCGAAGGATTGCCACAATAGACTTTTCCGGTGTTCAGGTGAACGCAAGCGTAAGTGTACTGGCCGTTTTACCACGTTTTACGTGATGAACGGAGGGGCAAACGTGAACTGCTTGCATGGTGCAGCCACCTGGCGGCACAAAGCTCAACCAAACACACAGCTAATATAGCAGTAACCAAGTTGTTTCTACTTAGCTGCTGGCTCAATTTTTTGGCAGGAGCCTAATCTTGAACACGTTGTCTTTTGATATCTTTCAAATGTTTTACACTTGGTTACAGGAATATTAGATCTGTATTTGGCTGTTTAAGCTATGCACCACCAGATGGCTGGACTAGAGCACTGCACGGGCTCGGGCTTACCCGAAAGCCCGGGCCCGGCCCGTGGGGAGTTTAGAGGAGTTTTTTCACGGGCTCGGGCCGGGCTCGGGTTTTTTGACGCGGGCCCGGGCCGGGCTCGGGCTTTCTGCGAGTTATTCTCGGGCTTCTCAACTCTGAAAAACATGTATTTTTCGGTCTCGGGCCGGGTTCAGGCCGGTTTCGAGTCGGGCTCGGGCCGGGCTCGGGCTTAAGGTAAAGGGGTGGCGGGCCGGGCCGGGCGGGTAACGTAGATTACTTCCGGGCCCGGGCCGGGCCCAGGTCTCGCCATAAATGTTTTGATCGGGCTCGGGCGGGCCGCCCGATGCAAAAATCGGCCCGCGCAGGGCTCTAGGCTGGACCGTGCATGCCGATCAGGCCGCTCACGTACGTCTACGAAGCTCCTTCATCCCAGCGGTATGGAGGGGCTTTAGTTTACGCCTCTGGCTATCCGTCAGAACACCCAGCCCGCCTGTGGTTACCGGAATACCGGACACGCTCGGCGCTGGGACAGAACGCTCGCAACGCACACTGCTTGATCGCTCTCGGAGGGGATCGACGGCCGGGCGGCTAGCGGAGAGGTTGGAGAGCCTTCGCGCGCTGGCTCCAAGGCAACCTGAAGGGGACGACAACGTACGTCACAATATGACGTAGAGCCAGCGAAGGCGGAGCTTAGCCCCGATCACTCGGCGAATGAGTTGAGGAGGAAATGCATGGCTAGGGAGGAGGGCAACTTGTTATCAGCCGTAGCTCTCTTAACCGACTGAACACAAGACGTTTTGTAGCCGTCTTAGACCAGCCAAAATGAACTAGAACGTCTACAACTATTAAAGACGGCTTACAAGACGTCTTTATATGTACGTCTTGAAGACGTCTTGCGGAGGACGGCTTGAAGGCCCCTTGTTAAGCTGTTTTAAGCTATCATCTTGATAAGACGGCTAGAAAACGTTTTGTAAAAACGTCTCGAAGATATCTGTGCGGATCCTTATCCAGATAGGCGTATAAAATATGCATTTCAGTTCTTTCCGCTGCTTTATACGGTTGTTAGATATCTAGCACCCATACTGGCCACACACTTAAAAACATGTATATGCACTGCCTTTCCTTTGGTCAGTCATTTTACCATCCTGTAAGGTGTACATTTTCATTGGCTGCGCTTTACGTCCGGTCGTAGCGCCTATACGTATTTCACGAAAAAAAAACATGAAGCAGACGTAAAAAATGTGCGAGATTGAAGGCAGCATACATGCAAGACCTAAGGCTTTAACCACATTAATTGAGGAAGCAGAAAAAGTGAAAAATAAATCCAAGGGTTGTACGTGCCGAAACTATGAAGCAGAGCGTAGGTGGAGACTCCTGATAAATTCTGACCACCTGGTATCTTTAAGATACACATCAATCTAAGTACAGGATCGTTGTTGCGTTTCGATCCTATCGTACCCGCGATCTCGACCTGAGCAGCGCGATGCTATAGGCACTTCGCTACCGCGGCGGGTAACAGAAAAACGTGTGCCTACGCTGAGCAGCTGCGCAAATTTAGTGTGAGCGTTAGTTTCAGATAGATGAATAGGTGAGTTCGATTATATATTTTTGTGGCAGAAGATCGATCGGGTTTTTACCTGTGCGGTTTTCTGCAGGCTGTCACAATCGGCCTTTTTCGCACGATGCTAGTTCAACCTGTACGCCAGCGGGTTATTTGAGAGTTTTTCGCTCCTACCGAAATCTGCACATTGAGCTGCATCACAATTCCGCTGTCAGCTCTTCAATCCAGTAGTGAAAAAACTATAGTATTGCAACTTTATCGATTTCTTATAACGCTTTTCACCGTCGTGTACTCCGAAGTGGTCAGACTGAATCGTTCATTTCATCGCTCTTTCAAATTAAATATCTATACATGCTCAAAAGCTATAGCTAAAACTGGCGCTATAAATAATGATCTGCACTTTGGGGGGAGAGCAGCATATCATGGCATTTCATCTAGACGTGTTCGTTTTGCCCAATTATTTGCAACCACAACACGGTAATTTTAGAAGTGCACCACATAATATAGTAAGCGTTCCAGAAATGGTAATACTTCAACGTTTATTTGTGGCATATTCGAAATGTTAGGATTGACCTTGATCTGTATGTTTACTTGGAATATTTTTCACAATAGAAGCGCGAACTTAACAAACTCGTAACACTGCACCAAAACGGATATTGCAGTCACCAGGACTGAACACGGTTGGTCAGCAGCTCAGTACAGCCATATACAGCCGCTACATGGCGGGAGGGGGGGGGGGGGGGCTATTATGCCGGCGTCTGCCTAGATTGCTTGAGGCGGGCAAATTTGCTTTAGAAGTGAGTTTGCAGTCCACGTGCACTTCTCACAACGTTTACAAGGGCGTTGCAAAAAAAAAAAAAAAACCTACGATACTTAGCGTTATCTTTCAGAGCCGCCTTTACGGAATCTATTTTGTCTACTTTGGACGTGTTATTAGGTGCACATTACAAAATTGCGATATCATTTAGTATTGCTATGTCGCAGAGTTGTAAACTTGATACTTTCCAATTTTCGAGACTCTTTCGAAAGACAGCGCCGCCATTAAATAAACATCTGCTTCCAGCCCATACCTTATATTAGATTGTATTTTAAATGCAAGAAACGTCATCGAAATTGGTGTAGTGATTGCCGAGAGTGTCGGTTTCACCATTCCTAAGTATCCGGAGCTACCGCTGCAAGCATTGCGAATTTCAGTGCGGGCGCTCTAAGCGCGTTTCCGGAGTTTTCTTTCTGCGTGTTAACGAAAGGCTAACAGCGCCGCGACTGGCAGACATGGATGGAGGATGAAATTGGAATTTTCTACCTCCCCCCATGCCCGGCGGCCCTGGCTGCATAGCGCCTCTTTTTCTTCACAACCACTCTCTCTCTCGACGTCTACAACTATCACGTGACGAAAGCCATGAGCGAGGGTGTTGCGCTCGTCGCGTGTGTTTGACCTCTCTTTGCCGTTCTCTCTCCCGACCTGCCCTTCCAATCTTTCGCCCTTTCACATCTTTTACGGCGGCAAGCGGCGCCGGTTGCTCGGGCAAGTCGGTTCGCGCCTTTGTTTTCGCCTTTTAAAACTGTCGGAGCGTACGCTCTCTGTGCGTGCTATTTTGTGTCTTCGATGCATTAACCAAGGACCCTTGCTGACCCTCGGAGTACGCGGCGTCGCTTCTTTGACTCGGAAAGCGGATCCTGCCTCGTTGATGCGGAAAAAAATTGTGAGTAGCGCACGAAAGTGCCTTATTTCTGAGAATTGTTACCCCCAAATGCCCTTTGTATGTGCATGTCACGTTTGCGCGACGCGCTCGAAACGTACACTGTGAGCTTTCCACCGTCCTAAATTAAACGTTGATACATGTTTGTCACAGAGAAAATAATGCTTGCTTTTTCCACATTGTGAATAACTATTTCATTACGCGTTTTCGTGTTTTTTCTCGATGATCCTGACAACGTGCGAGATATAGCGCTGCACTGACAAATTCCTAATTGTCACAGCTGTCCCCGATTCGTCGTCGGCGCGATTTCGATCGACGGGGTAGACAAGCTGGTTGGTCGTTCCGTACACAAGCGAGCACAGTGAAAAGAGTCAGAGTCGGGAGTAAACAAAAAAAAACAAGATATTTATCGGCTGATAAATATACACAAATCAATAAAATACAATAATAAAAAAACACAAGACACGCTAACACACCTGAACTTAATATATCACAATGATGAAGACAATAAATACGAACAATTAACTGTAGATATCAAAATAAAACAGTACGAGGATCAAATACACAAGAATACACTTAACAGTATTTCACTAAAGCAAAGTTCAAAATAATTCAAAGTTCAAAAGAAAACAAATGGTGTCATACGCATGGCCGGGCAGCAGCAGCAAGTCCATAAACCGTGGAAGTCGGTGCACAAAGCTTTCCCGAAGAATGCTGGCGGTCCGATCTTGTCGAGGTGGATGCGAATTGCTGAGCTGGGTTTCCCGGGAGTCTAGCTTTGACGTCTTCTCTCAAGCAGGTTGAGCTAACTTGAGGCGAACTACCGTGAGCTTCGTTGCAGACGCTGGTTTGACGGCTCGTACGTCAACAAGTTCCTCGGAGTTCCGACGTGGCCAGGCGGCCCAGGTGATACTGGACGGCACTAGCCCCCCAACGGCTTCTCAGCAGCGCATAGGTTCAGCTTCTAGACTAATCAGCAGGGCCCAAAACCTGCGCTTAAATAGCCTCTCCTTTCCCTAGTTCCCTATGTAGGGAAACTGCCGCTATGTAGAGTTCTCCGAATTCGGGGCTCTTAGCTCCCAACAATCTTGGCCGCGTCCCTTTCACCATGGACGAAGAACCGCAGATTATCCTCTCTCCCAATGTCAAGGGCCAAGGTCGAGCCCGGCACTACCACGTGGCCGTATACGCACACTTCGGGGTCCGTAATCGGCGTGTCGCGTCTGGAATCGAGATGGCACCCCGAGTGGCCACGTCGCTTTTGACGCCCGTAATTCGGCGTGTCGATGTCGAATAAATTATACGCTGCACAGTCAGCAGCCCACGTTTTTGACGCTCGTAATTCGGCGTGTCGTTAATCAGCGTCCAAACCATTCGAACATATGCCGCTCCGTGACACTAATTATGTTGCAGTCATCCATGGTCCGTGGAATGCGTTCGGGACAGTTAGTGTCCCTGTGGGGGCGAAATGCTAAAATACCCGTGTACTTAGATTTAGCTGCATGCTAAGGAATGCCAGGTAGTCCAAATTGGTCCGGAATCCCTCACTTTTGCGTGCCTCATAATGCAGATCGCGGTTTTGGCGCGTGAAACCCCATAACTTTTGAATGTTAAGGAGAGTTTTTTACTCATGACTGGCTTATCACAGCTGCTGCTATACGAATGCTGAAACTTTAGGGCTTCAACTAGTATCGCTCGTTTAGCTATACAGAAATACGCTGCTTGCTCTTCCAGTAGCCCACCATTCCCGCATTGTTGGCGATCACGAAAGCGATCAGGCAAACATGCGTAGGCGACGTAATTTGTTTGGCCTGTTTATTGTTATTCAAATCCTGGCTGGCGCGCTAGCGCCGCTCAAAAAATATTCCCGCCTCGAATCTTGATCCCCATTGTTCTCGCGTAAAATCGCGCGCTTGCTGTTGCGTGTTACTGCGCTCGCTTGCAACGTGTTACGTTTCAACTCGTATTGTACTGAATGTGTGTGACCCACCTGTTTTATTATTTTCATTTGCCTTTAGTGACTGTGATGTAACTGTGTACAGCGCATTCGGTCGAGCTACAGTCACCCATGCTTCGAATCTATTGATTGCTGGTTGGCACTTCTAAAATATTGCGATCTTTGTGGGTGCCTGTTCATGGTTTCAGACCCGGGAAGACGCCGCTTTGCGCATAATTTTCTTTCGCGCTATCAATTTAACCCAGATATTTTGCACGGCTTAAATATAATTCGTATCGGCGTTCGTACCGCAAGTCATAATCTGAATATGCTATATCTCGCGGGCTGAAAACTAAACGTTTTTTATTTTTATTTATTTATTAGTATACCCTCAAGACCCAGAGGGCGTTACAGAGGGGGTGGGTACAATGAAAAAAAAAACACAACAATAAAAGGAATTCACAGGAAAACAACAACATAAGTTTGCAGCTACACCAGTAAGTGTTCGGTAACTGCAGACTTGAACAATGCTTGGTCCTCAGTGGCAGCGATGGAGGGAGGAAGGTGATTCCACTCTCTACTTGTCTTCGGAAGAAAAGAATGTAAAAAAAGATTAGTGCGGCACAAAGGAACGGCTACTTTATTTGGGTGGTCAACACGTGATGAAAAGTAGGCAGGTTCTGAGATGAATTCCTGTCGAAGTACTTGATTATGAAAAAAAAGTTTATGAAAAAGCAGGAGACGGGAAATCCGTCTTCTCATTACCAGGTCTGGAAGTTGAAGAGTGGATTTCATCAAGGTGACACTGGCAGTACAAGCATAATTATTGAGTATAAATCGAGCTGAACGGTTCTGGACCGATTCTAAGGTGTCAATTAGCGTTGATTGAGCGGGATCCCATACGGCTGAAGCGTACTCGAGCTTTGGACGGATTAATGTTTGATATAGCTGTAGTTTAAGGTGTGCTGGTGCTTGGCGAAAGTTTCGGCGAAGGTAACCAAGAGTACGACAAGCATTGTTAGTAATGTAGTTATGTGAGAGTGCCATGATAAATCATTGGATATGTAAACACCAAGGTACTTGTAAGTACTAACCTGCTCCAATTTAGTTCCATTCAAGGTGTAGGTAAAAGGTTCAGAAGTGTTAGAAGGACGCGAGATTGCCATACTTTTACATTTATTTACGTTAAGAGTAATAAGCCATGTACTACACCAGTCAGAGACGCGATTAAGGTCGGCTTGAAGAAGGTATTATCTTTTTCGTTAGTTATTCTACGGTACAGGACACAGTCATCTGCAAACAGTTTTATGGATGACTTGATGTTATGCGGAAGGTCATTGATATATATTAAAAAGAGCAAAGGACCTAAAACTGATCCTTGTGGAACGCCAGATTTAACTGCGCAGGGATGTGAGGAACAATCATTAGCTGTTACGTACTGAGTGCGGTTAGTCAGAAAGCATTCTATCCATTTGAGGATATTGGGGTCGATGTTTAGCGTGCTGAGCTTAAGTAGTAATAGTTGGTGCGACACTTTATCAAAGGCTTTTGCGAAATCTAAAAACATACAATCAACCGGAATTCTATTATCTAGCGCTAAGATGACATCATGCGTAAAAGACAGAAGCTGAGTTTCGCACGAGTGGTGCTTACGAAAGCCGTGTTGGAACCTGCTGAAGAATGAGTTGGTTTCAAGAAATGTTATAAGGTTAGAATAGATTACATGTTCAAGCATCTTACAGGGGATACTTGTTAACGAAATTGGTCGGTAGTTTAAGGCAGAGTGTTGGTTACCGGATTTAAAGACGGGAATCACCTTCCCCACCTTCCAATGAGGTGGCAAAGTGGAGCACTGAAGAGACTGCATGAAAATGTGTGACAAAATTATGGAAGAGTACACTTCAGTGTTTTTCAGAAATTTCGCGTTTATCTCATCGGTGCCGCAGGCAGACGACAGCTTAAGGTTCTGGATTAAGTTAATGACTCCTTCAAATTCAATCACGAGAAAATCCATTGGAAAAACCCGCGGTCGCATAGCTGCGGCACCGAAATTGCTCTTGAATCAGAAAAACATTGCGAAAAAACATTGTTAAGAACGGAACAGCATTCTTCGTGGCGCAGTGCACGCCCATCTGAATCAGTAAGTGTTATTACAGTGTCTTTCATTGGTTTAACGCTTTTCCAAAACTTGGATGGGTCAGTAGACAACAGCGAGGGAAGCGTAATGTTGAGATAGTCACTCCTGGCGTTTTTGATAGAAGTGCGATATGCGGAAAGAGCTTCGCGATAAGCGTGCCAACGAAAAACACTGCTGCCGAGCTTTGCAGACCGGAAGAGGCGCTTTTTCTTATTAAGAAGCCTTTTTAGGTTTGTTGTAAACCATGGCGCTCGCTGCTTTTTGGATATAACTTGTAGTGGTACGTGCCTGTCGATCAATGAAGCGACTTCGTCTCTAAAGAGGCTCCAATTCTGCTCGAGTGACCTGTCAGAAAAGCCAGGCATATAATTATCGATGAACTGTTCCAGTTCCTTATTTATCGCTGCATAGTCCCCTTTCTTGTAGTTTCTTATAGTTTTGGTAATAGTAGTCCGGGGTGAAATGTCGACGTTTAAGGTAAATTCAAGGCAGCAATGGTCACTAAGACCAGGAAAGTAAGTCAGTGAGTGCACTAAGTTTGGTGTCGTGGTCAGGATCAAATCCAACACGTTAGCAGACGTAAGGCCTACTCTTGTTGGTTTGGTCACCAGTTGAGTGAAATTGAAATCTAAACATAGATTAACAAATAGTTTATTCTCGACGGTCATTTCAGTGTTTGTAGGGCCGGTACCTGACCAATCAATTTTAGGGAAGTTAAAGTCTCCTAACAGAAACAAAGGAGCATGCGGGAATTGTACAACTAAGAAGTTCAACGCGTCATGTAATAATTCACAAAAATCAGGCGTCGCGTTGGGCGGCCTGTAGCACACACAAAAAAGAGCACTCTGATGACGCAAAGGGATGTTCGCACAAACAAGCTCTAAGGAAGAATTCACTGGTATCATATGTGACGCTAGGTTATCGGCTACTGCTATAAGTACACCTCCCGTTTTCCGGTGCGACGATCACATCGATAGATGGTGTATTTTTTATCGCAGTCAAATAGTTTGCTACTTGCTACTTCGGCAGAAAGCCACGTTTCTGTAAGCGCCACAACGTCAGCAGAGCATGAGTCAACGATAGCCGATAACGTGTCTCGCTTATTGGTTATGCTGCACACGTTTGAAAGCAGCAAGGATATGCTTCGTGGAACAGAGGGCGAAACGTTTGTTGTGCTAGGACAAGTAAGTGGCACGACCTGCAGACGTAGAAGCGGACGAGAAATTGTTTGAACTTACGGCACTGTCAGATTCTAGTTCACAAATACTATCGGTTGCTCGCGAGTAGACGAAGCACATTTTCTGTATATATAATTTGTTGTAACGTACCGTGAACTGCTCCTTACTAGCCTTTCCGTATTCAAAAAGCTTTTTGCGCACACTTCTTGTAGCTTTGCTGAAGTCTTCATTAACCGACACGTCACAAGCCCTCAGTTTGGCTCTTGCGGCCAGAATGCCCTCGCGTAGCTTGGAAGACGCAAATTTGATTATGACAGGCCGGCACTTTCCCGGTGTGAATTTCCCCAGCCTGTGCGCACGAGATATGCGTTCGTCATCAGTACCCAGGTTAAGCTTCAACGTTGTATTAAGGATTTTACACACCTTTTCTTCACACTGGGCCCATGTTTCGGCAACACTGTCTTCAATGCCATGTAATATTAGATTATCTCGGCGAGAGCGATCTTCAAGCTCGTCAAGACGTTCGGTTAAAGTTGCCACTTGCGGTGACACGCCCAAGCACGCGTTTTCTCCAGTCAAGCGCATAGTGTCTTCTACCAGAGAAAGCCTGTTATGAATGTCGCAAATTTTTTCCTCAAGCGAGTTCTGCGCTTCTTTGACAGCGTTCAGAGATGCCATAACTTCATTGTGCTTTGCATCAACATTCTTGTGAAGGGATTTTATCAAGGAAAGAAGTTCTTTGTGCTCTTTGCTTGGCTCCTCCTTTGGCGGCCCAGGGTTTAACTCCACATCACCGGCGAGAAACAGTAACTTTGTTACATATACACACTCGCAACCAAGAGAGAACAACACTTGTGGGCATGGAAGTACTAGCAAACAACGGTTGCTAGATCTTTTACAGTTCAACGAAGGAGAAGAACCCACCTGCACGATAAAGCAGAATGGCGATTGAGGCGGCTGCATCACTGCAGTACTTCCATGCCCACTGAGCGGGGGCGGAGGAGGCCAGCTGCTTAAGAAGCCCTCTTGCGATGCATACGGCGATGTGGAAGACCAGGTTACGGCGAGTACAGGCTGGTACTCGCGAGGGAATGAAGCGGGCTCATCGCAACAGGCAAAAGGTGTTGCTGGCAGTTCGAGGGGGAACACGGCGTCACATCGAGGAGACGGTAGCTTGGTTCCTGCGCTGCTTTGCTGGATCCACGTGGTAACAGTTATCAAAGCCTGCACGATAAAGCAGAATGGCGATTGAGGCGGCTGCATCACTGCAGTACTTCCATGCCAACTGAGCGGGGGCGGAGGAGGCCAGCTGCTTAAGAAGCCCTCTTGCGATGCATACGGCGATGTGGAAGTCCAGGTTACGGCGAGTACCTGCAGGCTGGTACTCGCGAGGGAATGAAGCGGGCTCATCGCAACAGGCAAAAGGTGTTGCTGGCAGTTCGAGGGGGAACACGGTGTCACATCGAGGAGACGGTAGCTTGGTTCCTGCGCTGCTTTGCTGGATCCACGTGGTAACAGTTATCAAAGCCTGCACGATAAAGCAGAATGGCGATTGAGGCGGCTGCATCACTGCAGTACTTCCATGCCCACTGAGAGTTAGGTGAACTCGTAATTAAAATGAATGAAAATTTGGGGCTTTACGTGCCGGAAGCGCGTTATGATTATGAAGTACGCCTTAGTAGGGGACTTCGGATGAGTTTTACCACCTGTTTTACCACAGTTTTACCACAGTTTTACCACAGTTTTACCACCTCTAGCGTGCACCCAATGCACAGAACACGGGCATTTTTCCATTTCGCCCCCATTCTAATGAGGCCGCCGCAGACGGGATTTCCGCACCTACAGCACGCCCCATATCTTGTTTTCTTGTTTGTTTGTCTGGTTAAAGAAATATCGCCAGGCCATCTACGCGTTTCCACGCTGTTTTGTTCTTCTTTCGGGGGATTTTACGAGCTAATACCACTTCTGATTATGAGGCACGCCGTAGTGGAGGGCTCCGGATTAATTTTGACCACCTAGGGTTCTTTAACGTGCAATACAACGCAAGCACACTGGCGTTTTTGATATCGCCTCCATCGAAATGATCTCGTGCTCGCTCGGCAGCACAACGCCTTAGCTGACTGAGCCACCACGGCGAGTCACGCTGTTGTGAATTGTTGCTTTGTTTCTTGTTTACCCGTTATTTTATCAGTGCTTTATGGGATCGCTGGTAGCGATTTCCTCCAACGCACTTCTCTGGAAGGGAAGGTAAATTGAAATTTTAGGGCTGTTACGAATGTGTAGCATAGCGCTATACATCGCTTTTTACCGTTGCCGCGACGGTCTCAGCCACAAGTCTGGTTGGCGCATGCTCGCTAAGCTGCGCCATTTGTACGCGTGGCGTGCTTTAGGCAATGCAAGCAAACCAACCGGTAGCTGCAATAGATACGGTAGCGGCAATGGTAGAGCGGCATATGGTAAATGCTTGTTCATTTAATGTTCCAGTGGGAAACCGTGAGGTACCTGGATAATTAAATAAATTGAGGTATCTGTACCTACTCGCGCGTAGCGTCAAGCGTTGAGCAAAATTACACTTGCAGCGTTCTATCAGCAAGCTGAAGCGCTGGTAAACATTATGATGTATTGCGTTTAATAGCCCAAGGGCCAGATATGGCCAAAGAGTGCCAGGCCAGTGTTCATGAGTTGACAATGGAGCAATGAATAGCGAAAGGTAGATGTGTCGTGGCTGTAATAGGGCCTAAAAACAATCGCTGTAAAATGCGTAAAATGTATATGTAATAAAATTATGGCAATGGCTAATGAGGTGCACTATGATCACGATAGAACAAATTGCAAGATAATGACGATAGGCGAAAATATATCACAGATAACTCTTTTTTAAAAACACTACTGCCTTCACAGACCCTTTGAAAACGTAAGGGCCTGGAGGTGCGTTCTATGCAAAACTACTATCGCGGCGACATCCTCTGAAGAGACGACGCGCTACGAAACTATTGGGCAAATAACATGCAGTACAACAGTACAATCGAGAACAGCTTTGGTGCTAAACAGAGGTTCGTCGCCAACATAGCAGGGCGGAGAGGGAGACGGTACTGGCTCGCTAGAGGGAAGTGTCTTTTTCTCTCTCGGCTTCCCTGCACTCCACGAGCACGTGTAGCACGGTAAGCCTCTCTCCACATCTACCACAGGTTGGCGGGTCATTTCCAGTTAAGAGAAAATTGTGGGTGCAATATGTATGTCCTATTCTCAGACGAGAGAATAGGACATTAGTTCTTCATATTTCGTAACTGGATGCCACGGGCCAATCTGGGGCTTAACTAAGTGGATCTTATTGTTCGTTTCGGCATCTCACAAGCGCTGCCAGTGGCTTCGAAGTTTCTTTCTCAAGTAGGGCTTGAGATCTGTGGCAGGGATAGAAGCGGTAGGGTTAAAGGCTGGAGATGTAGTTGATGCGGCCATTTGATCAGCCAGAACATTGCCCTCGATGCCTCTATGGCCAGGCACCCAGCATATAATAATATGCTGGTTGGACATGTATGCTTTGCACAGAGCAGAATACAGTTCAATGAGTACAGGGTTTTTGTGTCTATGTAGAGTCGTGAGGCCTTTTACGATGCTTAGGGAGTCTGTAAATATAATTGATCTTTTGAGGTTTGAGTTGCCTATACTCTTCACAGCCGATAAAAGTGCATAGGCCTCAGCCGTAAAAATGCTTGTTTCTGGGTGCAGTACATATGACTCGGAGAATGATGGTCCGACTACTGCATAAGATACCCCTGCATGCGACTTGGAAGCATCAGTGTAGAACTGAGTGCAGGACGAGTACTTGGACTGAATTTCTAGAAAATGCATTTGGATATGTGCCTCTGGAGCGTCTTTTGTGACCTCTACAAACGAGGTATCACACTCTATGAGTTGCCACTGCCACGGTGGCACTGGCTTTGCTGGGGCCATCAGAGTATTTTCAGATAGTGGGATATCCATTTGTTCACTAATTTTCCTTACACGTACTGAGAAGGGATGTCTTGCTGTCGGCCGGATATTAAGGAGTGTGGCACTGGTCATATCGTTTACGGTTGAGAAAGACGGGTGTTCCGAGTTCGAATTAACTTTCGGGAAATAGGTTAGGCTTAGGTATGAACGTTGCATGTCAAGTGACCACATGTCCACCTCTGCATACAGGCTTGCCACAGGACTTGTCCTGAAGGCACCAGTGGCTAGGCGGATGCCTAGATGGTGTACAGGATCCAGCATCCTTAGGGCGCTTGGCGTAGCAGAATGGTACACTATGGCGCCGTAATCTAGTCTTGTGAGTATGAGGCTCTTATGCAGATTCAAAAGACACTTTGTGTCACTACCCCAAGCGGTTCGTGACAACACTTTTAGAATATTTATTGTTTTCATGCACTTGTTTCTTAGATACCGCATGTGTGCCACAAACGTAAGCTTCGTATCTAGAATAACACCTAAAAAATGTATGTTCGGTTTTTACGGCCACACGTTGTCCCTGCAACTCAATGTCAGAATCGGGGTGCAGACCCCTCTTTCTGGAGAACAGGACGCAGGTGGTATTTTGTGGGTTAAGGCTAAATCCATTCTTGTCTGCCCACTTAGACACCTTGTTCAGACCAAGCTGAATCTGCCGCTCACAGACTGCGAGATTACATGAGGCGAAACCTATATGTACATCATCGACGTATGCAGACTAAACATGTTTCTTGGGATATACAGACGCAAACAACTCATTTTTAC